>NW_020203739.1:14637-17051 GCF_001531365.2 Cynara cardunculus var. scolymus | reverse complement strand
ACTCACATGGTGCGATGTTTTCCAATATCAAGTATCGTTGTGCATGTGTGCAAATATGAGCGAAGACATCATTTGATATATGTTCATATTGTCCGTTCCCTTTGTGTTCATACTGCCTTTGAAATTGGTTAAATTAGTATATCATATAACTTGTCCACATTCACATTTATATCATATGTATGGTTAGTTTTTTAATTGCAATTTTTTTAGTGCACATGTCCGTTAAAGTATATCATTCATATGTTCACAAATATCAAAAATCTATGATTTTGTTCACTGTTTTATCAAAAAAAAAACTCTCGTTTACTTGTTCACCCATTGTGTGTGTACATGCCATCTTTATTTTGTCAGGAGTAAATATGTAATATTCATGTAACAATATCAAACGTATTTTTGATGTTGTTCTAAGATCCGATTCACARCATATCGATACACGTCCATTACACAATCACAACTTGGTCGGTTAAGTGACAAAAACACGATAGTTCACATCATATACGATTGTTCTTCTGTGTTTATTTTATGTTTTTTGCTATTAATAATTTTTCAGTCTTTTTAGTTAGTCTGAATATGCATGTAACAACATATATTAATCACCAATTGGTCATTTTTTGTTGGATTTTGTCATAGCATATAAATAGTTCACATTTAGTGAACAAAATCATGAACGACCATACAGAATACTTGTCATTTAATACATATACTTCATATGTCTTTCGCAATTATGTTTGACGTCGGTTTATATATGTGTGATTAAACTTGTCATTCATATCGCACATATCGTTCCGTATTACAATTATGTGTAATACCTTGTGGGATTGGTATGGCTGAAATTTGTCCGTAATGGTTAATGTTGTTATCTGAYAAACAATTGATGGTCTTGACATAAATTGCCAACATGCTAGACACTGTAGGTATCGTTCCATGTTTCGGGCACACATATGATTTATTACCCATAGTTATTATTTTCAAACTGATGAAAAATGAACCATACAGGTGCATCATCATCAATGGTGTTGATTCTAACCAAATCCAAGGTGATGGGTACCACGAAACAAGWCGGTGAGTTTGGTGCATATTGATTCTGTAATTTAAAAAAATATGACGAAAGCCTTGGAATCCTATTAACATAGTAGACTGATTTTTTTTAAACAATTATTCTCTTTTGCGTACAGGTCGGCTTGTTAAGAATGTTAGCATACCAAGAGTAGACGAGTCAATAAAAGACACTGAAGAGCCCATCAAGTATAACCCCRTGGAGACAGTTACCGGTGAAGTAGGTGCAGGTATGACGATGTACTCATTGTTCAATAAATTTTTGCAACATTTAACATTTAGCACACATATYCATGCCWGTATCATGGTCCATTATCTGATTTATTTATTTTTGTTTTGTAAATTGTCCTTGAATGCAGACAGTGAGCGTGATTGATCAGACTCGAGATACAGCTGTTGTGAGAGTTACTAGAAAGGGAAAAAGCTTGGCACTTGGAGATGAAAACTAAGTAATTGTTGCGACTGACGCAAAGGACACGACGTTATGCATCAGAACTCGAACTTCTCCGAAAACATTGTACGACACAGTTAAGACACTAATCGTCGCCCAATGGGTAGCCATCAGGGAGATGGGTTTTCAGTCACTACTGGATATGACATTAGATAGGATTCTGGCGAAGATGGGATTTTATGTAGTGGATAATCTCGATACAGATGCGATGAGCATCAASATGAGAAATGGTGTAATCCCCATCACAGTCAATTCTATTCATGAGGTTCTAGGGCTGCCAATGAGTGGAGTTGATCTGAACTCAGCTGATCCATCACATTGCATCAATGACATAGTTACGGCGTGGCAAAAACAATTCACAAAAGACAGGATACGGCCGAAAGATGTTATGAATGTCGTACACAAATCTGCTGATGCGGGTGACTTGTTCAAGTTGGGTTTCTTAGTTATAGTAATCAACACCCTTGCGGAATGCAGCAGGGTAGGAGTTTGCAACCTGCGGTTTCTGTCCCGTATTCATAGCTTGGAGATGATTCCACAGATCAATTGGTGTAAGTATGTTTTTTACTGCATCACAACAAATAAGAAGTGTTGGAATAGAGAAAGCCTCATGTCCTTTTATGCARGACCATTGACGTTTTTKACGGTAAGTACCRTTTTGTTAATAGAGATTTTAATTAAAAGAGGAATACGAATAACATGAAAAAACTAATAATTTATCCATCTCTTGTAGTTGTTGTATGTACATTYTACAAAATGCGAACAGATCCAAGTCGCAAATGATGCACCTCCCATTAGGGCTTGGACGATGGACCTGCTTCGTAAACGGCAAGAGTTGGAGATTAGGAGTGGCGGACTTGGATATGTTGAGATGAAACGTAAGCCCAACGTCGGGCATGGTGCATGC
>NW_020203739.1:11111-14132 GCF_001531365.2 Cynara cardunculus var. scolymus | reverse complement strand
TTCAAATATTAGAGTATTATTATAATAAAATTAATTTTATACGATGTCAATAACTTATGGATGTCTGTCAAGTATGCAAATAAATTGCGAATACTCAATCAAAATGCAWWTATCTCGACGAACAAAATGTCTGTTATGCTTAATATCTTTAGTTTGATCTGTCTTAATTCTCAATTTTTTTGATTGCATGATGGACTCCCCTGAAAAACATCGGTGCGCGTGCCCGTAACTCTTCCTCRGCCAGGATGGGGCAGAATAGCAGATATTTTAGCCATTTGCATCAAGCTCAAACTTCCTTCTTGCATGCGGGTATGGATTACTGGAGTGAAGGGATTGGCGCTCCTATGAAAGAGTCCATCTCGCAAGCACTACGAAGAATGAGGATAATGTATTGGCAAGAATGTTAGAACATAAAGAAGCTATCATATCTCATTTAWGTTGRGCCACATTCTAGCTTCTTGAAGAAAGTCAAGCACTACCTAGGGGCGCGAGACAACTCTCTCTAAGGAACTCGGCAAAATAGCCCTGTAACTTCCACTTCTTACTTGGTGTAGCTTGTTACATGGGTGGAGACGGAGTGGGGCCTGTAGCTCAGAGGATTAGAGCACGTGGCTACGAACCACGGTGTCGGGGGTTCGAATCCCTCCTCGCCCACAACCAGCACTAGTTTGGGCATGACATAGTCATGAACCCGAGTTCGAGCCCTGGGAGGGGAGTGTTGGCGACATTTAAGTGGGGCCATGATTTGCCTCCAAAATTGTCGGGGATTAGTCGGGCTTTGGCCCGGACACCCTTCCAAAAAAAAAAAAAACTTATGGATGTCTCGATAAGTCTCTTTATAGCACTTCAATTTAGACCCAAACAATATGTTGTTTTATATAAAAGTGTTATAATAAGTTTATAAGACCTTTTTTGATGTCTTAACCAATTTATATAAGTATGATATTACTTGATTGGGTGGATGTAAAGGGATAAGTCACTGTCATTTCTTTTTAGGGAGTTAGTGGTCAAACAAATTATCTATGTTAACTGGATGCAAGTGTCCCACTTAGATACGCTACTTAATTTATCGATTGAGCTMAAAAACAACTAATTAAAAACCCAAATCCAATTACTACAAATAACACTACTTTAGAAGATTGAATCTTGGAGTTAATTAGCATACTAAACTAATAAAAATATAAACTTTATGACTGGGTATCAACTAAGTAGATAATATGAATACGAAATCAATATTCACAGCTAACGATATTTGTTCCATATCGTTCTTAATGAAATGCTTCTACTCTTCGACTGTGTTCATGTGAACCACCAAWGTGTCGATATGTCCATGTTTTATCATATGATGCAATGTTTTTAGAATATGATGTTTTGAGTTAAAATGTGAATTTTGTGTTTTTTTTCATATGTTGTGTGTGAAGGTACCAACCTATACTGTATATGTTGATGAATGTTCACACTGCTGATTCCATGTGAACATATTCGCAYGTCACTATATGTTAAGACATACAAAATATGAGCACAAAAAATGCCTTTATTCACCTAAAGAAAGCAGCAGTGTGAACATGAAGCAAACGTCATGTCAAGGTGCTCTAACCTATGCACACATGCACAGCGAAAGTTCACAAACACATAAACATAGGCGCTGTGTTTATGTGAATAGCGACTGAAAAAACGTAAGAATATGTTTTACATTATGATGCGCTATTTTATAAAATGAGTAAAGTGTTTTTTTAATACGTTGTGTATATGTACACAYGATGTTCACAAACCTGTTACACATGCACAACGACATTACATGGACATGAACCTACCAAACGACATAGGGCTTGTGATATGTGAACATATGTTGCGTAGATAGTAAAGATCATATGTATTGTTTTTCTCGTCGGTTTTTTTTCCTAAGGAATGTATGAGGATCATGGGTGAAAAGATTGCGGAGTTGTGCTCTCGAAGAGTACAGGTAGACTTACTGCTGGAATCGTTTGTTGAACGATTCCCGGGTGATACAGATTTTGACATCTTCAAAAGGCAATTGGCAGCGGTGTTTAAAGGGAGCAAGTGGGATACAAGAACAACCGTGGGCAATGAGATGGAACAAACGATGGAGGATCAAATAATGACACGTAGTACGGATCATGYAGCCCCAACAATGTGCCAAGTCCCTAACCGGGCAGTTGTTGAGGTAACTCCTATGAAGCTGGCCACAATACTCCTAGAGAACCTGTTTTCGTATCCTCGTGTGGAAGAAGACTAACACGGCAGGCGTTGTAATCTCTTGCATCCCAATCCATGGTTTGTCGAGATATGTTAGACGGGTGGTCAGTAGTACTAAACCGAGATGAACGATTGCGGAGCAATGACTCTCCGCGACGCTATTTCTATCACACTAATGTTTCGGTAAAATCAATAAAAAAGCAACTGTTTCCGCTACGAATAAAGAACATGCATTATCTACAAAACAACTAATGGATTTGTTTTGTATCCAGATGGATGGTATGATGAGGAACCTTTCTTTGGATGTGCACGAAAGATACGAGATTGTCAAAAAAAAAACCTAGCAAGTTTCGCAAACAATGATAAGATCATTAGTATGCGCAGCGTTGACATGGTACGTATATAACGTGCGTTTCTAATATTAGCGTACAATAATTAAAAATATATTGTAGTGGTAGCCTGTATCTTACGTAGTTATAATTACAGGTATTCTTCCCGATCGTAGAGGAAGCATTCTATTACATTGTTGTCTTTGATTTGAAACGGCCCTCAATCGCTATCATTGACTCCAAGGATCRGGATGGCAACCTTGAAGATATATATGGAGCAAGTACGGTTGTCTTGGTAAGTATACATTGTTAGTACTAATATTATACATGCTTCATGATTCCTTAATTATTTTGTCGTGTTGATAATTTATTCAGCAAGATATGATGATACTTCATCTTCTGAGAGAGGGTCACGATGCCGGAAAAGTTTATGCTGAGATGGATCAGGAGCAAATCAGGACTCGGTGGCAGTCCC
>NW_020203739.1:9207-10801 GCF_001531365.2 Cynara cardunculus var. scolymus | reverse complement strand
TTTAGTATCTACTATGCGTATAATATGGATATTGTTTATGAACATGATATAAGCTGCTGGTTTTTTTGAAAGTGAATAAGATAATTAATATTTTATATGTGTGAACACAAAGGCTGTATGCACACAAATGAATCAACAGTAGTAACATACTGCTAATGTAGTATTTGTTTGAATGTGCACATGTGCATAATCTATATGTCATGACCACATGCCAATATTGTTTCATTTTATAGATAAGCAGCCATGTTTGATTTTGAATGAACTTTGGTCCTTGATCCGGAGGTGAGTGAGTTGTGGAAACCAAATCTTATCTGTTTGTGAACGGATATACTGAAAGGGGAAATTTTCCCCAGGCAATTTTATAAAGATAGAAAAGAAAGTAAAAACTTCACCAATACAAAGCAATCAACACGAAAAACTACGACAACTATGACTCACAAACCAAGTCATAAGGAGCCAAAAAAGACAAAGGGGAATACACCAAAACAGAAGAAGCCCATAAACCAAAAAACTAAACCCGAGARAAACCCAAAAGCACCAAAACCAAACAACACCCACAAACTCACTTTGCATTGGAATTCAATAACTTCATCCTAGTCTTCCAAGCCATTCGATGAAGAATCTGCATTTTGATATCCGCAATAACTTTGTCCCCCGAATGATTAAAATTATCAAAGAATTTCCTGTTCCGCTCTCGCCATATATTATAAACCGTTGCCGAAATGCCAAGCTTTTGAACCGTAGACCAAGATTTCCAAGTTTGGGCGGAACCACTATGAAGAATATCCTCCCAAGTACTAGGACAATTTATTAAGCCCACCTCACGTTGAATAGCCTCCCAAATACGCCTGGAGTAAGTGCATTCAAAAAATAAGTGATTGTGCGATTCAATCACTGATTTGCAGAATACGCACTTTAAATCAGGAGGTTCATGCTTCCACTGGCTTAGACGATCTTGAGTCGGCAGCTTCAACTGACACGCCATCCACATACAAATAGCATGTTTAGGAATGTAAGCTTTATTCCAAACAAGTTTGTACCAATGCACAACTGGTTTCACCTCTTGGATAGTTTTCCAAGCCAATTTGACCTCAAAATCACCCCGAGATAGATCTTTAGCAAGCCAGCCGACCTTATCCTCCACTTGACTGGGATACGGAATTATAACATTCTGAAGCTGAGGGAATTGTCAAATCCATGCCTCCGGCCAATTAGTACCAAAACGTTGCATTATATCAGAAACCATGGAATGATTATGAAACCTCTCGCCATTTATAAATCTATACGACAGGAATTGGATTAGAGGACCCGAATCATTCCATGTATCTTCCCAAGCATGCGTGGATAACCCATTTCCCACAATATAAATAAAAAATCTCCGGCAATGAGGTCTAAGAGTAAGAAGACTCCGGAGAATCCACGACCACTCATTCCTCTTCTTTATCACCCAGAAATTACGGCCCCGAACACAGTTAGACTGAATCCAAGAAACCCACATAGAATTTCTACCACGAAGAATATCCCAAATATGTTTAAAGAGAAGACACCTGTTCCAAGTCGCAAGCCGTTTCAAACCAAGACCCCCACTTTGAAT
>NW_020203739.1:7332-8752 GCF_001531365.2 Cynara cardunculus var. scolymus | reverse complement strand
ACTTCGAAAGAAGCATCGAGAGGCCCTCCATAACCACAGTAAACAGATAAGGAGAGAGAGGATCGCCTTGACGAAGACCCCTTTTGCCATGAAAAAAACCCTCCGGCTGGCCATCTACACAAATAGAAAAAGAGGGAGAAGTAACCAGGGACTTTATCCAGTTAATCATAACAGGATGAAAACCCATACCCTTTAGCATCTCTAAAAGGAACTGCCAATCAACAATGTCATACGCCTTTCGAATATCAATTTTAAAAGCACATTTTGGTTCCCCCTCCGAACGCTGATATCCAGCAACAAGCTCATGGGCCATTAAAATATTATCAGTGATTTGACGCCCTGGAATGAACGCAGATTGAGCCTTGCTAATAAGAACATCCAGCGAGCCTTTAATCCGATCAGCAATAACTTTACTAATACACTTCAGCAACACATTACAACATGCAATTGGACGATAATCAGTAACACAAGATGCGTTAGGGATCTTTGGCACAAGRCAAAGAAGAGTATGGTTCAACTGATACTCCAAAATTCCAGAATAAAAGAAATTATGAATTCCTATAAGAACATCCCGACCGACCACATTCCAAGCTGCTTTAAAAAATTTCGAAGAATATCCATCCGGGCCAGGAGCTTTATCGTTCCCAATAGCAAATAACGCATCTTTTATTTCCATGTCCGTTATAGGCCGAATCAAGTAAAGAGAATCCGATAATGATAACGACTTACCAAACACACAGTCCCCCATAGATGGAGGGGCCACAACATTTGAAGTACCTAAAATACTTTTAAAATGAGAGAGAAAAGCAATAGGTACCTCCTGATGGTCAAAGACATTACCCGAAGAATCCTTGATAGAAGCAATGTGGCTCCTATTGCGCTTTTCTTTCACAGCATGAAAGAAAAATTTTGAATTACTATCCCCTTCATTAAGCCAAGAAATCTTTGCTTTTTGACGGGCCATTTCCACTTGATCTTGTCTAGCTTGTTGATAAGCTAACAAGAGGTGTGCAATGTCCTCCTTTAGCAAATCGTTAAACGGGTCAAGATCACAAGCCAGCTGTGCAACATCCAGCTCCATCTTTAACTGATTTACCCTTTTATCCAAGCAACCATACGTGTTTCGGAGACGCTGACAAACCACCTTTAGATCTTTCAATTTCCGAAGGACCCGCATCATATAAGATCCTCTCTGAGGTTTTGCCCAAACCTCCTCCACAGAACCAAGAAAATCCTTGTGAGAAATCACAAAATTGTCAAATTTGAAGCCACGCTGTCGAATACGTCTACCAACTTTAAAAGAAAGAAGGCCCGGCGAGTGATCAGATATCCCCCTCGGTTCAAAGAAAACCGAAGCATCCCCAAATCTAGAGACAAAAGCCGAGTTTCCCAAAATACGGTCTAGTTTTCGCATAACACC
>NW_020203739.1:5748-7292 GCF_001531365.2 Cynara cardunculus var. scolymus | reverse complement strand
GCATCATGTAAGATCCTCTCTGAGGTTTTGCCCAAACCTCCTCCACAGAACCAAGAAAATCCTTGTGAGAAGTCACAAAATTGTCAAATTTGAAGCCACGCTGTCGAATACGTCTACCAACTTTAAAAGAAAGAAGACCCGGCGAGTGATCAGATATCCCCCTCGGTTCAAAGAAAACCGAAGCATCCCCAAATCTAGAGACAAAAGGCGAGTTTCCCAAAATACGGTCTAGTTTTCGCATAACACCATCTCCCCCCGAAGGTTTCTGTATCCAAGTATACTGGCATCCTTGGTATGAAATATCAAACAATTYCRCCTCTTCCAAGCAAAGATGAAACTCTTCCATGTCAGAATTTCGTCTAGATGATCCTCCCAACCCATCATGAGGGAAAAGCATAGAATTAAAATCACCCATCGCAACCCATGCTTTCATTTGATTAAATACATGAAATTCACCCAACGCCCGCCAAAGCACACGCCTGTCCAAGCCCGTATTACACCCATAGACAAACGTAATAAAAACAGGCTCCTGATGACCAAACAACCGAATTTCACAGTGGATATATTGTTGGTGCTGCTCAATGAGAAGAACAGAAAGAACTAACGGGTCCCATGCAATAATAAGGCGATCGCCTTGTTCACAAATAGAGCCATTTGAAATCCAACTCCAATTACCAAAAACACTATGACAAACATCCCCCAAGTGATTAGAAGTAATTTTGATTCAATTAAGCAACATAAAGAAAGATGCTTATGATGAATTAAATCACGAACCTCCTTTCGTTTGATAAGGGCATTTAAACCCCTAATATTCCACATGGCGAAATTTATCATTGAGACGAAGAAACAGTGACAGCCTYACCTCGTTTTCCCATAAGGCGCCCCTCGGTGTCAATGAGCTCCATATCGTCATCATCATCACTAGAATCGGTAGAAGATAGAGAAGCAAACCGATTACTAGAATCCAAAGCGTGAAACTCGCCTCTCTTTGGTTTAAAGGTGTGGACCACCTTTTGAATTAACGTCGGATCCTCTTCTGATAATATTTTCACGTTTGGATTATCTTCTCTACCCCTTGGTGTTCTACCCGCATCAACCGTACAGAACTGACCCGCCACCWTTCCAACATCCGGCTCCCCCGACTTAGTTGATCCCCCAGAACATGGAAGGTTGGTATGTGCATCATTTGTATCATTACCCAAGCAATTCGATTCCACCTGAACTTTTTTTAAGGTACCAACTCCAGACAAAGAATCCTGCTTACCTGAGGCCGTACCCGAAGAAGAAGCCCGACCTTCAGAGATATATTTTTTCCGCCATTGGTTGTTTCTGACATTTTTAAACCCCCCTTTTTGTGAGAAAGGTTTAGGCCCCATTTGCTTAGCATTAGTCTCCTTCATACATGATCCCGAGCGATGGCCAAAAACCTTGCAATTCGAACACTAAGAGGGAATCCAATCATATTCAAGCACAACATTTATGACATCCTCTCCCGTACCCGACAACCTAGGTATAACCACCTCAATATTCCTCTGAATTTCTCC
>NW_020203739.1:0-5303 GCF_001531365.2 Cynara cardunculus var. scolymus | reverse complement strand
AAAGGATTTAGCCATACCTTTTGTAACGTCCAAGGGAAAACTGATCCTCGGTTTTACACTCTTCTCAACAGGATAATACGTAAGATCTGATGAGGAAGYACCACCCACAATCTCAGCAAAGGACTTAGTAGGCACCACACAACGATCACCCCTAACCACTGGGGAAAGGCGATCCCAAACCGACACCCTAGAAGACGAACCAGGAATAACTCCGACCTTCTTCTGAAAAGATTCGTCCGTCTCATCCAAGATTACATCAGCAAAGTCCCGAGGGCCATCATTCATCAAAATAACATCCGCAAAGTCAGTCATCCTAACCAAAGAAGAAGACCCAGTTTACTTTACCCAGAATCAAGAAGTCGTGGCGCTGAATCCCTTGTTAAACAGTCTCAATAAAGTAGACGAAGACCTTTAAAAAAAGGTGCTGAATACTCTATCGATAAGTTGAACAAAGGGAGACGAAGACCACAGAAACACTTGATGCGGGAAAATAAACAAGAAAGAGTCTCCAAACAAGAAAACACCCCCACGCACCAAAACCCGAACAAGACCCAAACAACAAGGAAAAAAACGCAAGCCTTTAGTGAAAACACAACCAGCCCACAGGAAAACCCTAGGCGTGAAGACAACAACATGCAACTCTAGCCGTCAACTCAAAAAATGGAGCTCTAGAGAGCCGAACGGCAGTCCAATCCACAAGGAAAAACCAGCAGCAACCCCCACAAATGAAAGAGGAAAACAGCAGCAACAAAAACCAAAGCAACCGATAGAGACACAGCCCCACAAAAGCCACGAATGCATGCAAAACCCTAGGGCCTAAGAACATGCAAACCCTAGCCACACAAACAGAAAAAAACGCCGGCTGCCCCAACCTTACTCCCAAAATCAAACGACTAACCGGCTCGAAATAAAAACCAGCAGCAATAAGACACAAACCAAAATACAAACGAAAGAAACCTGAAAGGATGGAGCCGCCACCGTCGAACCTCTAATGGAGAAGMACGCCAACGGAAGAACCAAAACAAACGCAATCCTCGAACAGCAAGAAAGCAACGCAGCAGCAAACGAACATAAAGATCGACAAAAGCAGCAGATCCRAGCAAAACGAATCACGAAGAACGACAAAAGCAGCAGATCCGATGACAAAACCCTAGTCGAACCCAAACCCTAGAGAGAAAAAGTCAAAAACCGGTCAACCCTCCATTCCTTTGTGAACGGATATACATGACACTTGATCTTACTAAACACGTTCAAATGAACAGYGACATGTGTGCACATGCCAATATTGTTCGATTTTACCGATAAGTATCCATGATCGATGTTTAAAGAACCAGTTGTCCGGTCCTTGATCCGGAGTTGAATGGGTTATAGTAACCATATTATATGATTACGTTTTWACATGATGTCTATAATGTACTACTTATATTCTTCCCACAAACATGCTTTTTGTATATATTGATATACTGACACCAACATATTCACACCACTTATGGCAGTTTTAACTGATCACTATTTCCGTRGACCGTATTGTGCCATTCAACATGCAAGAGCGTTGAACTCATGAGGAAGCGTGGGAGTGCAACTGGTATGTGTGAGTTTCCATGTCATTTAAAATGTGGATGGACGTGTTGATACTATCTAGCGTAACCTGAACTTGTATCATCGTGTCAGGTGCGTTCTGAACTTTATTTTTTGTATACAACCATTTAAATATATATGTATTTTTATCTCGTAACATCGATATATCAAAATCACGAATTTTGATTACTTTGCTTCATGATTTGACTTACAATATGATGAGATGTATAATGACCCTTATGAGAAGTATATGAATGCTACATAGATCTTGATATATGCATGAAACATCAAACGTSATATATGCATCATGCAAACCAATAGCCCTTCTAGTGTGAACTGTGTTTCTGTAGTCTGCTGTTTTTATGTTATCTACGTAAAATGATCGTTCCAGTAAGGTTCAATTTTTKTAGTGACGAACATGTTATATATTTGTGTAATATCGTGAATTGCATCTAGGTTTCATATAYTGTCTCTGTGGGCGCGCTACATGTTAGAAACATAATGAACACATACCTTTTAATGAATTTGTAGTTCAATGTATTAAGTATATTCATTTAGACGGGGATCCTTCCATCCCCGAAAAGTTGATGAAACCGTAGAAGATATATAAAAAACACAGYATAAAATGTACATAACGTATCAATAACACTAATGGCACTAACAAATAGCATCAACTACGGATTCAAGCAAAACACTGAGATCAAGTTCAAGCTGTTTAACAAATAAAGCCACATGAACAATATGTTTCGATGACGTCGACATWTTAGAACGAAACAATAAGAATTCTAAATAGTAAATACTTGACATCTAACTAATCTATCAATTCTGGGCAATTACATGAGTCATGACCACTACGTTGTCCACACGTTGCACATTTTCGTTTAGCCTTTTTGCAATTAGTCTGCATTTTCTCAGATACACTTACCAGCCTCTTTCCAGTTCCACAACCTTTGTACCTTATTCCAGATGGTGGTAGAATGTCCACCTCATCAGGTATGGAAACACCTAGATGATCTCTTATCGCATCCATCTTTTGTTGGGATGGGTCTTCGTATGGAACTTCCTTCTCTATATCAACCATGAATTTGTCGAGGTTACGCCCCAATCTATCTAATATAGATTTATCATTGCGGGCGATGCTTATTATGTCGTCGATCTTGGAATATACATCAATTATAGACTTTTCTATCTCGGCGTTGACCTCCCCATAACGAACTCWTGTGGACTGTATCTGTACTGGAACTAACTCTCGTTTCCATCGACGTAATACGTATTTTTCSGGAATGCATTCAACTTCGTCATTTATTAGTACCTTGAACGCGTGACGACAGAGATACCCATTATGTGTAAATAGGTTACAATCGCATTCGACTGTGTTTGTTGAGTAATTACGGCCCACCTGTCATGAAAGAAGTTTCCAACAACATCAGTCAAGATAAAATTAAATATCATATAATCCATTGTGTTGAGAGTTAGAGTTAGGATACCAGATACGTGATGTTGTCAGCTGATTTCTTGGCCTTGTGGCTTATCACGAACGACTTAAAATCATCCCGGCATTCGATGGTCTCAATAGCACAAAACCAAACAGCCTTCTTTATTTCCTTTTGGATGTCAAAAAACATGTTTCCACTGTATATGCTTGATGCATGACTTTCTAAACGCAATGGAGTAGCAAACTTGGGATTAGTCGTTCTCGTCACTATTTCATGAACAGATTGTCTGTATCTTTGTTTCTCTATAGCTACGCCGTAATTATTAAGGAATTGCACCAAATCAAACCAGTACGATTCGTATATGTTGATATACGAAATCGAACTCTCGGATCTTGAGGTTGTTTTCATTAGCCCAGACATCGGCGTGTCCTTGTGATAGGCAGGAATCCACGAGTGTCGGATTTCATACATCTCTGTAAACCAAGTATCCCCAGCTAGATTGTATTTATCTATCATCTCATTCCAATGGCTCTCGAACTCCGATGGGCCAATATGAATGTTCCATATGAGCTTGTTGATGACTTTATTGAACGTAGGATCATGATTTAGGGCGACACTAACCTGCGTCAACGAAGCTTCGACAGATGAAAGAATAACACAAAAACCGAATTAAATTAGATAGCATTCAATATATACTACTTACCTTTGAAGAGGCTTTCTTCATAATGTGCCACATACATAGTCGATGCTTGGATTCCGTGAACACCTTCGGAATAGCCTGCTTCATTGCAGAACATTGGTCTGTAATTACGAACACTGGTTGCTTCACATGACACTTTAGAAAGGCCTTTAGAACCCATGTAAAGTTATCAATCGTCTCTCCACTCATAAGAGCGGATCCAACAACAACAGACGCCTTATGGTTGTCAACAGCCAAGAAAGGAACAAAAATCATTGCATGCCTGGTATACAAATAAAAAAATATGAGTATCTATTCGTAGCCACGTCATATGTCCGTTAAAATATCAAAGTTGATCAACGTAAAGAACTGTATTGCAATTGGTGATCTTACTTGTTAGTGCGAAAGGTACCATCGAACGATATGACATCACCGAATTCTTTGTAGTTAATTCTAGCAACTTCATCCGCCCAGAAAATTGCGCTCAACTCCTGCTCATTGCATTTGTATTAAAAAAAAACCGGGAACAACATCACGTCTGTTTGATAATTTATTGATCAACATYGTCGCGTCCTTATTCGCAACACAAGCAACAGCATCCCTCTTGAAATTCTTGAAGTCAATTTCAGAGATGCGAGTATGCTCAAATCCACCGTTCAATGCGGTCTGAATACGATGAGCCCTCCTCGCGCTGACTTTGTAGCTCGAGCTATTTTGTACAATTTTGAAATCTGTATACTTCATCTGTCTATTCTTCCGAGAGAAACGACGATCGTTTTTAGTGAACAATGCATGGTTATGTGCCTCAACGAACTCATATATCTCGTAACAAGCCCTATCCTTCGTCAAATGGATTTTTATACAAACATTACAACCACAACGTTTGATGTTTGTATTACGGTATCTCCTCTCACCCAGCTGCATGTACAACGAATCAAAATCCTTCTTTTTTGGGTTTCCCTCCCTGCTGCAGACAAACCACCTAGTTTGAATTTCGCCATGCTTGTTCTTTTTTTTACATGCATGCGAACATCAAAGCCRKCGTTGTCCGCATAAGCCYTGTACATTCTTTTGACTTCATTTATAGTCGCATATTGTGCTTTCATATTTGGCTTAAGCGCGTCATCGATCTTCGGGATAAAAAACTTTATTCCTTCTGAACTCTCTCCTATGTCATAATCAACTTCTTGTTGTGAAGAAGTTATGCTATCAAGATCTAATGGGAAAAAGTAGTTAGGCTGTGAGATTAAGGTTGGTATAACAATAATTGAATTTAACAGATCAACAAGCAGGTAGGTAAAGTGAAACTCCAAATAACTTGAAAAAAATATCTTATTTGGTTTGTCGAACATACCTCATTATTACTATTGTCTAGAAATAGGTAATGTAATCTGATATGACCATTTATATTACAGGTACAGCATGATGCATTTTTCAAAATACCAGACCAAGCCAAGATTGTCATGACATGGTGACATATATCATAAAGAAAAGAGTTTGAGGTAATATGCAACTACCTTTTGTTTTGAATAATCTGTGAAAATGAGAAAAGTGTGTGGGCATATGCATCCATATGAACAACGACATGACATACTACCACAACATCCTGT
>NW_020203738.1:2662-16846 GCF_001531365.2 Cynara cardunculus var. scolymus | reverse complement strand
AAAAAAATGAGGAATTTCAAATAGTTAATTTGATACTAATATCGATATATTTTTGTCAAATTTTTATGATATCKTCAAACATATATTTTATTCATAAATAAAAACATTATCGCTTTCTCAAAATCACATATAGCCATATTATAACATCGACTAAGATAAAGAATAAAATGAAATATTAAAAACACGATGTATCTCGCTGCATTGCGCGAGTACGCTTCTAGTATATATTAAAAAAGATCGAGGATGATGAGGTGACTTTGTATCAAGTGTAATATATATTCTTATTAGCTTAATATTGATTTATGACCACTGATCCATTTTAACTTCAGTATTTTCTAAAAAAATTATCGTCACTGTGCAAGGAGTACGTAAACCTAAAGAGCCGCACAAAAATTTATAAAGCATCGTACCGTATTAGAATGGTGCAACGATTATCGTGTATTTTTTTTCTTCCAGAAAAAAGCGTCATCACGCATTTTTTTACGTGTTTATTAGTTGGTTATAAGTTATTTTTATGAAGTTCAAACATGAAACTTTAAGAAGTTGTATGTATATAATAAATTTTAAACTTGAATTTGAAGAGATTTTAAGAACATGAGGTAAATGTTTTACAATACAGTAAAATTATGTAATATTATATGTTTCGTTTCTAAATAAATGTAAGAGTAAGGGGCCGTTTACCCAAATACTTACCCGGTATGCGCTTATTGATATAATTTACCACTATCATTTACCTTATCGAGTAAGATTTTTAATCTATCAGAATGACATTGAATGCAACAATTTACCCGGTAAGCGCTAAAGTAAGAGTTGTCCACCTTCACCTACCGGGTAAAACTTTTGTTCCATGTCATCGTTCTTACCAGGTAAGATTTTCGGTTATTATCATGTTCATCCGATAATGTAATGTGAATCGGTAAGTGCTTATTGGGTAAGCATTCAGTAAACGACTCCTAAATTACATATTTCGTCCATGTGGTTTGCAAAACTTGTGGGTTTAGTCCTTGTGGTTTCACTTTTGTTGGATTTGGTCCCTGGCCTTAATTTGGTCATTCTATCTTTGAATTGATTGAGATAATTAATGAAATCAATAGTAGGTTCATAAATTAGAAAAGAGTACGACCAACTAAGATTTAGGATTTTTCAAAGATAATTAAATACATTTATATAATATTTAAAAATTATATATTTCAAGTTTTTGTACAGATCAGGTGGCTAAAAATCAAACCAACTCAAACCCAGATATCCCCCCAAAAGTCAGGTTTTGGATTTCAGGTCAATTCCGTTCAATAAATTCCATTCATGCATTGGTTCATTCTTTGAGTTTTGGTAAAGAATTTGAATTCCTCGTATGGTGGAATGCATATTTTTCTTGGGTTCTAGCAAGGAATTCCAATTCCTTCATGTCATCTTTTTTATTTATTTATTATTAACCTGTATATCCAACCTGTTATGCGAGGTGACTAATCCCAGAACGACCACCTGCTTTGTAAATAGCCAGGAGTGACCGCATTTGAACCTCCGTGGCCACAAGAGAATTTTTATTTCTTCTTGGATTTGAACCTGACACCTCTTGGTACTTTTGACCTTTGGAACAAAATCTTTTTAAAAAAAGGTTGTTATGGTTATTATATTTAACTACTCAATTTCATCCCACCACGATGGTTGTCATTACCGTCACCATTGCTACTGCCTTCACCGTTTCCACGACCGTTGTCACTGCAACCAAGACCATTACCATAGTTGCCTTCAACTCCACCATCACCGTCGTCACCACAATCATCGTCACCGCCATCACTACCACCGTCAACACAATCACTACCATAAACACCACTACCGCTTCCACCCCAACATCATTATTATATTTAACAAGCCAAACAAACAGATTCAAATTCTTTTAGCTGATTCCATTCCAATTCTTGCAAAACTAAACACATGGTCAAATCTGATTAAATTCGATTCATATTCATACTGATTTGAATTCCTTTGACAGTTTCCAATTCCAACAGTTTATTATATGAATTAAACGCCACCTAGGTCTTCGAATTGGCACTTATACATATTTCTAATTAATTGACGACATCATAAACCTAAGAATATTAAGGGGGTGTTTGGGATTGCTTATTTGAAATAACTTATACTTTTTTATAAAAACATTATCAACTTATTATAAGTCAGAAGAGTTTAACTTCTTCAAAAACTCTTTATTATCGGTTTAACACCGGTATAAGTTGTTTATCCAAACACTCAAAAATGTTTATTACCGGTACCTCACCGGAATAAATCAATAAGTTGTTTTTATAAGCAATCATAAACACCCCCTAAATAAATTGTTAAAAACATTAGTCGATTTTTTGATCCAATGGCCCATCTGATATTAAAGCCCAATTATGACATGCAGCCCAATTGGACTTTCGGTTGAACGACGACGTATCGAGTATCAAAGTTCATCGTCATCCATCCCACCAGTCGTATAGAATAACACAGGAGGGAATAGCCTTTTGAAGTTCGGTTGGTAACGACTGTATTCAACGTTGATTTCGTCTTCTACAACAAGGTATTAGGTATGTCTCCAATCTCTCTTACACTGTGATTTCTAGAGATTTGAATTTTACCTGATCGATATGAATCGAAGGAATTTGGTGTTTTAGGGATCTGTTCATCATTTGTTTTGACAAAATGGATGAAAATTTGAACATCTAATTGAAGATTCCTTCACAACAATACAGCACTAGAAGCTTGAATTCAACTTATATCGTTTTGTGTTGATTAGTTCTTGAATTCAGGATTTGTTAGTGGTTTATTTTAAAATCTAATCTGAAATTTAGAGATGTATAGCCTTTGATAACAGAGGTTTCTTCAATATTTTTTCTGGTGTTAGTTTGATTTTGTATCCTAGAACCCTAAAACTACTTGCTGTAAACAAGTTCATATATTAGCTTCTTGTTAGAAAATATTTGATAAGTGATAACAAGTAGCTAATATACGAGCTTGTTTACAACAAGTAGTTCTAGGGTTTTAGGCCACATGAAGAATCCCCTGGTTGTGATTCCTTCTTAAGACTATACATCTCTAAATTTTTAGATTAGAATTTTAAAACATTCCGATTTCTTTCGTGGCAAACTTTCAGTTAGATTGTTGATGGTCATTGATTTTGACATTCAAGATCCCTCTCAGTGTTGTTATAATTTTCATGGAAAGGATGAGTAAACTGTTGTTACTACCATATGCACTCTATATGTTAGAACAAGCAGAATTCCTCTTGGATCGCTTCGTTCCCCTTTGAGCATTAATGTGATTCGGTTTCTGTCTCGAAGTTGTAGAACGAAGCTCAGAGTCCAATACTTTCCTACATTCTGGTAAATGTGAATTGAATTTGATCGTTTAAATTGCAACTGAAGTGAAAAGTTTATGATGTTATCTTATATGACAATCTGTGACGCACCTTTTGGTTCCCTCTTGTGGTTCTATTCGGTTATAATTTCATCTCACTGTTATCTCTTCTTAGATCGTCTAAGAACACCTTAACCTAGCAGAAAACTGTGCTAACTCGTTATCAACACTTCTTCTTTGGATCAATGTTCATTTAGGAGCCCACGGACCACCCTTTTTTCTGAGTATTCCTGAATATCTGTCACTACGTTCATCATGAATATTTAATCACGTTAGTCATCATGAAGATTCACAAAAAAGGTGGTTCTTGGGTTCATAAAACATTTAAGGTTCCTGAATGAACCTCCCAATGATGTATTATTTGTGCAAATGGATTCTGAGAACTATCATTTTGAATCATTACCCATCTTGTTAATTTTTCTTTCATCCAAAGGTGACAACTTTTTATCGAGCATCAAACCAACAATGACAACCAAAGAAAGTCCACCGCCCGCTGCTTCTGCTCCAGTCATGACATCATGTCGTAGGAAAAAATCAGAGGATGCAACTTTCTTGCAGGATGTGAAAGATCACATTGATGAATTTATAAACGCATCCATGGATGAACATAAGACATGCTTCCAAAAGACTATCTCAAAGGTTTGTTTCTAATACTAACATACTCTCCCAAATAGAGATGCACAAAAAGCCCAAAGCGTCCTAAAAGCCCGATCGGACATAATTTTTTCAAAAGCCCGATCGGGACTAAAAAGCCCAATCAGGCCTATTTTCACATCCAATGCTCGGGCTCTTTTCTTTTTGCTTACTGAAAATGGGTTTTGAAAGGCTTGGCCCGGGACCGAAAAAGCCCAGGCCTTGTGCATCTCTACCCCCCCAAACCCCGATGTTTGATGGTTTAACTTTTAACATTTATAGCATCATGCGTAGTGCAGATGTTTGGAATGTCTAAAGTTGTTGCAGAAAGAAACGCCGATAATGATAAGGAAGTTGAGAGTTCATTGCCCCTACGAGTAGTCGTTTCTGATTAGTATATAACTGTGTCATTGTAGTGGTTGCAGCACGTGATTCGACTTCAATGATTTTATGAAATCGTTTGCTTAACGAATATGCATGCTCTATAGAAATTGGTTTTCGTATGAGTCTTTTACTAAAAAATTGGGTACATGATGGTGAGGTAAAATGTTCTAACCGAGTAAGCCTTTTCAGTCTTACCGGGTCAACAACACTTGTTGGTTAGAAGGTGTTGGTGGACAATATTATCTCTTGCTAGGTAAGCACTGCTTATTGGAAGGTCGGATATGCTAAATTTGGGCAAAAATTAATTACTGGCAATCCCGACCGGCCCTATACGGAGCGCCCCTCCAAAAGCACCAATGCGAGGAGGTATTTTTTTGGCTAACTTGGTGGCTGAGGCTAGCGGGGGGGCTGGGATCGAACCCAAGACCTGTAATGTATTTGGGCAAAATCTTCCTACCCCTTTACCAACTAAGCTACTCTTCGACAAGCGGTCGGATATGCTAAATGTAACAACACAACCAATTTTTATGGTCCGAAAGACGATAGAAATTCAAGTGAAGAACCCAACAACAAATGTGGATGACGATGATTTAGATGTTGTGAATGTAATACCAACGAAGAGATAGTAACCTTAATGTAAATAACGAGAGATGCAAGATCTAAGCATATAAACAAGTCATAACGAAATAATACAAAGATTTAACGTGGTTTCATTGTCGATGTGATAATCTACATTCATCAGAGGGAGGGCGGGCCTCATACAAAATATTAATTATTAAATGTGATTAATTTTTTTTTGGGACCAGTTTACATGTATCGACTAGTTTACTAAGCGATTATAAATGAACTGGAGTCAACACAGATGAACCTCTATAATTTTTTTTTTAAAACTATTGCATTTTTTTTAATAAAACCACAATTGAATTTAAAAATATTTTAGTTTATTAAAATGGTATCATATGCAACAATTTATCCGGTAATGACTTGCTTAAGTCCTTGTCATCACTTTTACGTAGGGGTGTTCGCGGTCCGGTTTGGGCGGTTTAACCCCTCAGACCACAAACCAAACCATAATGGCGGTTTACAAAATTTTGAAACCGAGCGGTTTGACATCAAGTGTCCAGACCGGTCAAACCAGACCACAAGAAGGCGGTCTGGTCTGACCGGTCTAGGCGGTTTGGGCCTTTAATGGAATTTAAATATTAAACTTAAAAAACATATACGATTTAGAATTTTAGATTAAGTATCCATTTTAACAAATAACTAAACAAATAAATGTAATAATTAAGTAGCTCTTGAGTACAAAGTCGAAGCAATCCAAAGCACAAACAAATAAATATATATTACATATTAGAAAACAAACAAATTAATAAAGTTAAAACTTCACTGTGAGTATTGAGTAACAAAATCCACGACTTCACAACCTTCAATAGTTCAATTCTTGAGTCTTGATTTCTTGACCAAACAAAATAGAAGCCAAATTTAAGTTGGTTGAATCACTTGATTGATGTCTTGATGATGTGCGCCGAAATCAAACCATATATTAGAAAAATCGATAGAGTTATTGAGGGACTTAAAAATTGGAGACTGTCAATATTAAATGTGTTATGGTTTAATGGTTTTAGGCGCCGATTTTGATTGTGTTATATGTTAGGCTTAGGGATATGTTTTAGTCATAGCCCATTAGTTAAAAAGTTGGATTGCTAATACTAATATATATGTATATATATATATGTATATATATATATATATGTATACATATATCATATATATATATACATATATATGTATACATATATATGTATACATATATACATATATATGTATACATATATACATATATATGTATACACATATACATATATATAATATATATATGTATACACATATACATATATATGTATATGTATATGTATATGTATATGTATTTGGCGGTCGGTTTGGTCCAAACTGCCCAAAAAAGATTCCAGACCGCAGACTTGGTTCGGCCGGTTTGAGCGGTCCGACGGTTTTTTTGAAGACCCCTACTTTTACGGGAAGGATTCTTAATCCGTGTTATGCTCATCCAATAAGGTAAAGTGACATATCGGGTAAGCATTCAGTAAACGACCCCTTAATTAAAGCTTTTACGGATATAATATGAGGGAACAAAATGTAACAAAGTGGCAACCACAGTAACCAAAAATGTAATTATTTTAAAATATGGACTAAACTTGACGATTAATGTCAACATGAGGGACCAAAAGTGTAAATTTGTAACCATTAAGATTATACAAACCAATCGTCCTCCTCCGTTGGTTCTACGTCGAATAACCAATGAAACGAATCAACCTCGAAATTATTTTCCCGCCTTTTAGCTTCGTCTCAAGATACTGCAACCACTCCCTCCATGGAATCATGAGGTGTTTATCACGTTTTCAAGGTTAGAACATCTGGAAACCCTAACTTCACTCTAGAAATCTCGTTAATTTGTATGTATTTAGGTTGTCAGATTCATTATGTTATGTTCGGCAACTCGAATTGGCAATTGCAAAGTTGTGAACCCATATAATGAGGAAACATTTGATGAAATAAATTGAAAATGAAGCACAATTCACTTGTGACTTCATTAGATTAACGATATACAATGACCGGAGAAAAAACGAAAGAAAACGAGAGATTTTCTGCCAGTCTGTAGCAAAAATCAAATTACATCAAGGAACTCCAAATTATTAGTTGAATCTGCTTGAATCGAAGTCGATTATCGTTGCATTTTTATTGTTGCTACTTGTCGATGTCCGTGCTTGGTTTCATCGCTTTAGATTTTTCATCCTGCATTTTAGACAAAAGTTACACGAAAGTAGATGAAGAAATAGCATTTTCCGAAAAATATTTTGTTAATTCATGCGTTTGTTTCTGCAGTTTTGATACGGAGAAGATCTTTATGTAAACGCCATTGCATGTTTGCTAGTGAGAGGAGAGCTGCATAAAAAACCCAGTTATGTTCAATTAGGTATATAAAACGACGTCATTCTGCTGATTTTGCAGGAGAAACTTGCCATGTCTGCAGCAGGAGGGGTTTATATGAACTGATATTTTGTGGGCGATCTTAATAGTACAAAAGGAGTTAATAGCTATAAACGAAACGCAAACTTGAAGCCACCAGCCTGAATCTGGGTATGCATGGGTGAACACAAGTGGTATTAACTGGAAAGTGGATTTTATAGTGTCTTCAAGTCTCTAACCTTAGTATAAATGGTAAAAAGATGAAGCTTAGGTTTATGGTATCTTAAGTATAATGCTCTAGGTAAGAACTGTTCTCTAAAGGGATTTTGTTACCCAGCAAAATTTATGAAATTATCCCCAAAATTAAGGATTTGATGGATTTGATCAGGTTATGGAGTCCTCATGACTAGTCTAGTTTATGTTCTTCACTTGTAGCCAACTTAGATTTCTTACATTTTGTTGTTTTGTTCTTACAACTTGATTTCAAAAAAAGGGAGATTATAGATGCTAATGCTTTTCTATGAATGCATATGAACTTGATTAAAGATGCCACATGTTGCTTTCATGAGTAAAAAGTGAGGCTATTGTTTCTTTTTTTAGTAAATGTTATGTGCAACCTTTAGCTGACTAAGTCCATGGGATATGAGTCCACCACCATATACACTCGACCCACGAAACCTCTCCTGGGAAATTGGTTGTCCCACAAGAAGAGGTAATAACACCAAAAGGCTCGAACTCGAGTCTCCAACTCTATTGTGAAAGTATTCAAGTTGTTTTGCCAACTTGACCATCCCTTGGGGGTTTAATAAGGTGATAGCTAGCCGCTAGGTATAAGTCTGTTCTTCGGTGAACTGATTCCATACATAAGCAAAAAGTTCAATATACCAAATGCTCTCGTTGTGGGTTACTGTTATATTACCTTAGCTATGCACCTCCAGTGGTCCTGTAATTGGGGAAAGGAACTTGACCATTTTCGATGTGCTTGACATCCTCCACAAGGACTTCATAATGCTGCTTCACCTCCTCTGCAGTCTTGCCACCAACAGCCCTGGCAACATTATGCCAACGATCAGGGGTATCCTTGTCAAACACAGCCAGAGCCTTCTCGAAGGCCTTGTTCTGCTTGGCAGTCCATGAACCTGAGCCACGTGAAGACATTGAGCTTGATGCCATATGAACACACTCAAGAAAGAGGAAACAAGTCTCGGTTGATGTGTTAATGCAAGGAAAATTTAGGTTAGGTGAGTAGAGATACAAAAGGCTAGGCAGGCAGAATACAAATGATCTCAGAGGATTGGCAGAACACTCTTTCAACTTAAGGCTCAAGAGCTGATATGTGTCAATAGGTGGCAATGTGTCTCTTTTATAAGCTCTAGGAACAGAGGGAAGGGGGAAGTGGGGTCATGCTAGATGGCCTATAAAGATTGCAAACGAGAAGAATTTTAAAGGATTCGTCTCTTTAAGCACCACAAAAGTGAGCAGGATGACAAATTTCTCCAGTATAGAAGAATCAATATATCCAAGAACCATTTATCTTCCTATTTGCCAGTGATTTCCATATCTTGGTTGACGTCTTATTGGTAAAATCTCCCTTTCAGCATGTGGGTTCTCCTCTGTAACACAATATTATAGTTCTAAAAAAAGATGAAGCGTTATAATTGACATAGGAGACTTTCCTCAACTATATTATTCCTTATATAGCATATAAACTTCAAATATTGACACTACATGCACATGATTTGGTTTTATTTGTGGCCTTTTCAATCTTTAATTAGGCATATCTAGCAAGTCAGTGCCTTACCAAGGATGCCAATTGAAATAAAGTTTGTATCTCGAAGGGTTATATTGAGAAAGCTATTTTGTTATCATAAAAATAAGGCGGGTCCCAGCCACCAGATCAAATAACCATACAGCACTTCTCAAAAGGGTGTCAAGACCAATCTTACCAGTTTTAGAGTTACTAGAAAAGAAATAGCCTTTCATGGGTTATCCGAAGATGTACTTTGTCCTGAAGAAAATTCCAAGTCTTATAGCTGGCTACCTGTGTTTCCGTACATTGATTTGTTATGTCTAGAGAACCTTAACACGTGTTATGATTCTCTCATTTACAATAGGGTCCTTTTGTTTTTTCTTTTATTTTACATACATTAGAGATTGATTTTTTTCCATCAAGAAATATTGATTACCAGTTTACTGATGGATATGGCCTATCATCTCTTCTAATGAAATCATATGAATTATCATGATTCTTGAGAGCATAGTGAAAATGATGAGTAGATGACTCGATTTTACCTAGTACTATAATTTTAACATTTGTTTTAAAATAAAAGGCGACAGCTTTCCATCTTGGTATAGTAGGAAAATTGTCTAGTCCTAACCTTTATTTTATTCAGCCTTTTCGGTCAACCTTTCTTTTTGCCACACTTTTTGCAAACCGAGGGTCTCTACTGAAATAGCAACTCTATTATCTGAGGTAGGGGTTAGGTCTGCCTTCCAGTCCCATCTTCTAGTGGGATATATATTGGATTTGTTTGGTTTCTTTTGGTTTATAATAGAAAAAAATGGTGGTTGTTGGTAACTACCTACCGGTTTTGATCTGTGAATGTGTCCTACGTTGCTTTATAGTCTTTGATAACTTCTCGGCTCTATTCTGATGCTGTGCTAACATATTTGCTGTCAGATTTTGTTAGATTTGATATCATCAAACATCAATGAGAGGTCTTTTTTTGCGTGCATGTAGTGTTCCTTTGTTTTAATCTGCCTTTTTATCCTTTACACCCAGTTTGCTCTGCTGCGACTGTTGAGATGCTGATGGTGACTTGTCAATCATGTAAAATCAATGTCAACCTGTAAGAAAGAAAATCCTGCTCTTTTTCATGTTTAACCTTATATAATGCAAGTAAGATGTGATTAATGTAAGTGAGATTCATCACATCATGGCACCCATGACACAACTTTGGTTGTGCTAGAAAATACCATGAAGTAATGTAACTTTATATCATACCATTGAGCTAGAAACCACCTGTTCGCATTTCAGATGAAAATTGACTGTACGAGTTGAGTCACAAATTAGCTAGCAACTTCAGTTAAAACAAACAATAAGTTCAGCATCAGAAAACTCCTAATTAAGGCATCGGAATAATGTTCTCATCAAGGACGAGACCCCTTTTTCATTATATGTTGCACATATTTAAAACTCAGATTGGCAGTTTAATTGCAATATACTATTGACATCTCTCGACTCTCATAGATGACGATTGTTTGCTTACAGGCCATAGTACCTTTTTTCAGGTTGTGGAGCCAACATTTCCTGTCATTGGTGTAAATGGTTGGCTCCTTACTGGATACAAGGATAGATACAAACTTGTTGCCTTTGATTTTCTTCTGTGGGATGATTGTATTTGTATGGTTTAAAATGATGCTGTACGCCTTTAACTTCTTACTTGATTTCCATCAACATTTACACTGACATACTTGTTGGTATTAGATGAAACTATGGACACCCATTTATGATAAATGCTTTATGTACCGCTAGCACCATAAAATTTATTTTCATTTTTTTATTATCTATTTGGAGGCTGGGGTGGAAGAGACTTGCATTATAGTGTTTGTATATTCTTTTAAGCAGTTCTTACTTTCCGATCATTAAGTTCAGTTATGCTGCATACTTTGAGTTAATAAATGCTTCTAATTTTTTCATGTTACTTATGATGGCTGATGGGATGAAAGAGAAAGACAAATCACATGACAACCTAAGGTACATGAGAATGTTATCTCCATTTCTTGGATGTTATATCGCAAGGATACAGGAGTAAGATTTTGGTACACGATAAGCGAATACTAGGATTGAGTGAAATTTTTTAAGGATTTTTTAGTATGCTTGTATACACGTGTGTATGTGGGTATTACATAAGTTTGAAATCAAACTAAAAAAAGAAATTATCTTAAAAGTTACAATGTTAAATATACAAGATAAAAATATACTATATACTGAATATATAACAACAAACACATACTTAAGTAAGCTGTTTAACTTGGTGGATGTGAAAAAAAAAATCAGAGAATATCTGGCTACTTTAATTCTTATGACTAGTGAATAGAACCATATTCACTTTTAGTGGCAGAATACATATCTGCATGGGGCCATCATAAAATTCTGTAATGCTGTCACAATCTTTGAGGTTCATCCTGGGACAACAAATTTTTAACTTTCAACTCTTTACATGGCCTAGAGTAGCCTGGTTGCATTAGACAAATGACACTGATTATTTTGCTATCCACAAAACTATGACTTTGAATATGGTGGCCCGATTCATATTTAGAAAAATCTTGAGAATCTGCTGTTTTAGATCATTTGACATACACTTCAGCTGGAAAGGAGGAAATAGAAAGGGGCTGATTGAGATCGCATTCACGCGTGGTATTGTTCACTTGAGAATCTGCTTTATTGGGTCTTTCTAAAAATTCCCCGCACTGCATTAATTAGTTAAATGAACTTAAATGAGTTTTCAATTAGGGGCATGACCTTTTAAAAAGAATTAACTCAGTAACCTTCAAATGACCTTTCTCTGGTGTTTTTACACCAGAGGCAACTCTGGTGTATAACACCATGCTTCTGAGAATCTTGAAAAACCACTAGAAAGTTGGTTTGTAGAAGTCCATAGAAGGTCATTTAACTAAATACCTCAAACTATCTCATGGTGGAACCGTGGAACAACTATGTCAAATTCATTCTAATGCAAATGTAGCATCGTAACGAAGTAGAAATATTGGTGTCAGGATGAACCTTAAAGATGGTGACATCTTTACCGATTATTAAAACGGGTCTTTTGGATGAATGACCTTAAATGAGTTCTCAATTAGGAGCATGGCCTAATTTCTTTTAGCTCAATAACCTATATCTGACTTCCAAACATCCTGCCCTGACAAAACAACTTTTGCTCCTGTAAAAGCTTAGAAATATACTAGAGGATTAGATTCTTAAAATTCAGTTTTTTTAGAAGGTCATTCAGCTAAATAGCCCTTATTAAACATAATATCTATAAAGTTCATTGTAGGTGAGGTTTCATGTGTAAGAGATGAGGATGCACAGTCTTAGATCCTAATGTGAATGAAATGATTAGTGCTGTGAATGTTGGCCTAGATATAGAGGATTCCTAGTGATCATTAAACATTCCTGTATTTGCAAGTTTGGAATGTCACAGAACTCGGGAAAGAACTCGAATCTTAAAAAATTCAAGTTGGTGAAGTCGTGTATGTGCATTCTCATCCACATGCTGATGGGGGTACGGTGATTATGACCTGAAATACACACACACACACACACACACACACATATATATATATATATATATATATATATGTAAATAATGCAACTTTCCGTAGTAAGGAATCTGTACAAGAGTTATAGGCAGTGTGTGAGGTAAGATGCATCTTTATATTGATAAGTTGAAACAGCATCATTCTATTGTATAACAAAGTGGATTCCTAAGTCCTTCTCAGAGCCCTTCTGTCTAGTCTAGTCTCGCTCTTGTGCTTATGCTCCATTCTAGCAAGTTGAAGCTTTGAACTTTGAATGGTCCCTGACCGGCATTTCGTATCTTAAAAGTTTCCTTTTAATACTCGAAATTTATAATCATAAGCTATAGGAGCAGTCCCTCTCCCCCAGTAGCAAGAGAATAGGAATCTGCAATTTTGTTGGAGAACTGGTCCTCTAAAATCTAGTATAGTGAACTGAATATTTGACATATCTCAAAGATTCCTTTTTAATATGATGAAGATATCAAAGGCAGTTATGGATGCTCCTGTTGAACATCTAAATTTGAACCAAATGGCACTTGGCTTGGCGGTGTCCAGTAACCCAGATGAGGAGTGTGTGTGAGTTTCCTTTGCTTTATATAAATGTTATATACTTCAAAAGAGAACATCCAGGTTTGAATTAGTCAGGTGACAGAATCACCATGATGATTTGCTTAACAGACGAATGGTTGTGTGAGAATAAGAGTTAAGGTGAGAAGTGTAAGAAGGAATTTGAACCATTGATCACTTTTAATCCCAAAACAACCCATGAATTGCCTTTAGAATGGAATTAATCCAGTGTTGATCTAATGGTTCTCTTCAATTATGATTGATCCAAGGATGGAGATCCCTTCTTACCCTTTTCACAATAACTTTCATTTTCACTGGAACCCAACCCAAGAGAGGGATTCGAACCCTCGATAGTAAACTATACCGTTTTGAAGTATTTTTCTTTAGACATATGTATATAGTAACACCACACCTTCCCCATATCCCACCTTTAGGTGAGATATAATGGGTTTATTTGAATATAATACCACCCAATGTTTAGGAGTGTTGTGATGATGCTCCAAGTTGCTTCCTAGCCATATTTTATGGTTTTTGGCCTCAATTATCAGTATACATCACCTTCTTGAGCACCCCCACCGCTTCGACCCCATGGTCACCATAGGGAGGAAAGTTGGCCTTTCCAGATGCCCACCACCCTAGCGCTAGGGAACGCACGGGAACTTTAGGCCTTAATTATTCAGTCGATACGACTTGTTAAATGGTTGTTTGTTATAAGTTAGGTGTTCCAGATAGGGATGGCAATGGGGCGGGGATGGGGCGGGGACCTCAATACCCGTCCCCGTCCCCGATCCCCCGTATGTGTCCCCATCCCCGTCCCCATCCCCGCCGGGGATTATGATCACATCCCCATCCCCGTCTCCAACGGGGAACGGGGATTTTTTTTAAAAACAAAAAATTATTGAAATACACTAATATTAATAT
>NW_020203738.1:0-2067 GCF_001531365.2 Cynara cardunculus var. scolymus | reverse complement strand
GGGGAGTGCTATACCCGTCCCCGTCCCCGTCCCCGGCTTGCGCCAAGCGGGGATCCCCGTCCCCGTCCCCGAGACCCGATTTTTCGGGGAATCCCCGTCCCCGACCGGGGCGGGTGGACCGGGTTACCCGACGGGTCGGGGTCCATTCCCATCCCTAGTTCCAGAGGTTTAGGAAAGGACCATTTTCATGGGGTGAAATTGTAGGAGATTATGGCCATAAAAACCAAAAGACAAAGGGTGGTCATGGATTCTTGTATTGTATTCCCTTTGCCATCCCAGAATTTTTCTTTCTATAAAACAGAATCAAATGCCTTTTGTACTTGGTTTTCACCATTCAAATATTCTTCTTTCTTATTCCATCAAAATCCCAAGCCCACCTTGTTTTGTTTTCTTTAACTTTTATGCAAAGTATTGGTCCAAATAATTGGGCCTTTTGACTTGTCTTGATCCGGCCGAAAATCGGGTCCACCTAATATCGGTCCTTGGTGTATCCAAATCAATCATAAGTGGTCCTAACGTAAGCGTAGACAGAAACGATAAGTCGTGTAGCTAGTTGGCAAAAGGATGGACCGACTTTGTCTAAATACAAGACATGTTATGGGTTCAATCCTCGTATGATATTGGTGTCTTTGGTGACAGTAATTTTTTGTCTATATAAATGATCATGGATACCGGAGTTTATATGTTTCGTCACATGACATCATTTTGAAATAGCTTTTATCCAATTAGCTAATATAAATTGTTTATTTATTTATTTATTTTACATGGATAATGATGCCCTTAGTACGTTGAGGCATTGCAAATAAAATTGACTTTTGTGGAAGGTCGAATTGTTATAACATTCCTTTCCTTCCTTTGATAGCTAGTATTAGAAAGTTTGGATATTTCTATGTTTCAAATATGTGATTTCCAAGGGGCAAGGGTTGGGTTCTGATTCCCAAACTGAGAGACTAGATAAGACTAAAAGACTAAGATTGGTGATAAAAATGTGTGAAGAATATGGACTTAAACTTAAAAATAAACTAGTTGTGTACCCATGCAATACGGCAGGAACCGTGAATTTTAACGATTTTGAAGTTTCATTGGTTTTATTAGAAAGATTTAACGATGATACAAGTTACATTTGGTCTTTACATATCAATACAATTTGAATAAATAAGAGTTATGGTTCCAATTACAGTCTATCGATGAAAAAAATTGTATGACAGTTTAAAATCCAACATATTTAAACGACTTCACAAATATATTCAATTTACACCAAGAGCAAATAATCTAGAGATCGAAAGCGAGACCGAGAGTTCTAAAGGAATTGAATGGGAGATGAATGAGAGAACTTTTAATAACTCATAGTGAATATCAGTTTAAATTTTACCTTGAGGGATGGAGAGAAGACATAAAGGTATGAGAGGGTGAAGACATGAGTGAAATGTGTCAAAAGTATCTTGGGAACATGAAAGGAAAAAAGTAATAATGTGCATTGGTAACTTGTATTATATGTTATTTTAATTGTGGATTAAGAGATTTTAAGACTAAATGCATAAAGTAGTAGTATTTAATGCATTATGAGTTGTTTTTAAGACTTTTAAAACTTTGTGCATAAATGTATAGTATTTTGTGCATTAAAAATTGTTTTTAATACTTTTGATAAATCTGATTTATAAGGTAGTATAGATTTAAGAACAAGAGAGGATAAATGCTTCTTTCTACAAAGCTCCAAGTCTTTCAAACTAGAATTAAAGATGTATAAGATCTTGATTTTGGCTCACTTGTTAGACTTGATCCCTTTGAGAGACTATTTCAAATCTGGTTTGGTATTGATATGGTTGTTTTAGGCTATGTTTGACAAACTAGCTGATAAGCTAACTGATGACTGATAAACTAGCTGATAGCTCATGTTTGACAAAATTAGCTGATAAGAATGTAAAATGACCAAAAATAGTATTTTGAAAAATTAATCAATCATAATATTTCAAAATATAATTGAAATAAATCTCTAATAATATAATATATTAACTAATACAAATAAGATGGTAAAAAAATTAAAAAATATATATAACATATTGATTA
>NW_020203737.1:14776-16014 GCF_001531365.2 Cynara cardunculus var. scolymus | reverse complement strand
ACTTGGGCTTTTTCACGTTTTCATTGGTTTTAACTTTGTAGCGATAAACGTGTTAGGAGAATATGCAGCGATGTGTCAACATGTGATTCCTCAGGTTTTGTAAAAGAGCTATACATTGACAATTGTTATACTTTGTGCATGAATGTCTAACGTTCTTTTTATTCGCTGAAAATAAAGAGGTAAATGCAGGGGTTGTAAATCCTGTCCTAGCATCGGTTGTTTTTACAAACTTCCTATCTAGTTCAGATTTTTTTTTGATGGGGTCTTTGTCTTTACTTCTTTTCTCCTGAGGAAGGATWGCTTTTCTTCAGCTGAAGGAGAGGAAAAGTGGTGGTGAGTTTTCTCAGAGGCAGGCCACTTCTATTTTTCTCACGAGTAAACTTAATGAACTTGAAGGATGTACTAGGGCCTTGTGAGTAATCTTTGGCATATTTGCTATTTCTCAGCTTTCCCTTTCCTTTGTCCAAAGATTTCATCGATGGTGGAACATCAGTTTTCATTCAGGATTTGAAGTTTGTAGGCTTTTTATCCTTAATGATTACTGGTGATTCACATACTATTTCCTCTTCAGATTCGGAATCGAGAAAGTCTCTTGCAGATTTCTCGAAATCAAAATTAGCATGGATATTTGTGGGATGTGTGGGTTCAGAGGTTGATGCTTCAGAGTGATCTGTTTGAGGTTCCATCGATTCTGACTTTGATGAACTTCCGTTTTTACTCTGATGGTTCATTGACTCATCAGCTGATGGTTCCTCATTAGGATTATCCTTTTCATCAACAGTACTTGTTGATGAAGTGGAGTTGACACCYAGAGACTCTGGTTTGACCATAGGGTTTTCATCGGTCTCTGATTTTGAGGTGTCATTCCTTTCATCAGAATTCTGACATGTACTATTCTCGTATACCACATTTTCAAAATCCTGTCTTAAAACGACAGTTTTTCCATCAACTTTAACTCTTTTAAAATTTGTTTTGGTTTCGGAATAAAGTCGGGTTTCTAAATGCATCCAAATTTGAAAGTGGATTCAAGGGTGGATTTCTTTGATTCGATGAAAGGAGTCCAATTCATTGAATCCAATCCCTTGAGTGTCCGTTTGACCATTTAATTTTTCATACACATCTTGGGAATCCTTGTATTTCTTCATCAGATGTTCATTGGTTTGAAGCTTCTAGTGAAGAATCTCCCTTTCCTTTTGAAAGAAATCTTTAAGAGCAACTGAGTTTAGTCTTTCTGCCTC
>NW_020203737.1:12811-14313 GCF_001531365.2 Cynara cardunculus var. scolymus | reverse complement strand
TTTCTTTCTTCTTGTGATCTCTGGTGGGGGTCCTTGATACTTCCTTTTCATCAGCAGCAAGAGCAAGAGGTCCACCGATGGATACTTTTTTCTTCATTATGTCATTCTCTTGTGCTGCAAGCGTTCCATATACATCATGAAGTGACCAGCCGTCTAGGTCCTGATTAGCTTGAAGGGACATTGACAACTGAGTCCATTCATCGCCAAGACGTTTTAGGAACAAAACATTGTTTTCTTCCTTTGTTCTGGTGATATTATTTCGACGACATTGATTAATCAATGTGTTGAAACGATCATAAGTCTTCTGTATTGGTTCATCAGGAAGAGCTTTGAAGTTGGTGTACTCATTGAGACATTGTGCTTTACGATTCTTCTTTGTTTTAGCTCCTCCTTCCAATTGGCTCGCAAGTTCATCCCACAATTCCTTTGTTGTGGAGCATGCATCAAAGGATTGAAAAATTTTCATTGGGGATGGCCATGTTGATTAGTCGCTTCGCCTTCTAGTCAGTTTCCACACGCTTAATATCGTCTTCATCCCAGTTTTTCTCATCCTTGGGCATGTAATATGCAGGAATTTCTGCTGTGATATTTGTTCATGGGACTCTTGGGACAAGAGTCTGTGGAACGTAAGGACCCTCCATTACCRATCGCARGAGGTTTTTGTCCATTCCTTCCAAGAAGTTTACCATCCTTATTCTCCATTGTGGATACTCTTCTCGTTGAAGAGTTGGAGGCTTGGTGAGGGAACCAACACTATATGCGGAATTCCAGTTGGCCATCAATATTTTGAAGAGAGAAAATTTTACGTTTTTGGTGAAGATATTTCGTGAAAAACRTGGATTGAGAAAWTTTGGATGATYGTTTGATTGCWAATACAATSAACTGGCTCTSATACCAATTGTTGATCCCAGATCTCTCAATAACACTAATTATCAAGTTAAGAATAACCAAATTATAGTGTTATAATGAACAAAATGATGAACACTCAAGAACAATGCATGAACATTCAAAGAACAATCTTGAGTGCCAATAATTTCACATTATTCAATATGAAAACRTAAAATCRACAATGATTACRATAGGCCTAATCACCTATTTATACTAGCAATTAGAAGATAACTATCTAGTAAAACTTTCTAGCCAATCTTCTAGGAAAGATAATGTTTATCTAAAGAATGGATAAGTTATTAATCAAGATAAACTTGAAATCYAGTTGTCGATTCGTTATCTCCAGCTATCTTCTATGGGATGTTATTTCAACSTTATCTTCATATCTTCATCGTATGCCTCTGGTTGAACTGCTCAAGAAAACTCTAAGTGTTGTTGACCAGAGTCATTTTTACCTTAGTGTCTTCATCGGTCTTCTGGTTCTTCATTACTTATTGTTCTTCATTACTTTTACACTTATGAATTATGGGGTCTAACAATATCAAGCTAATCTTAAGGAATCTCATCTCTCTGCGGTCAAGAGGATCTTTAGATACCTCAAGGGAACCCCTTCA
>NW_020203737.1:9980-11136 GCF_001531365.2 Cynara cardunculus var. scolymus | reverse complement strand
CTTTCCCATTCCCCCACTATATATACCCTTCGTCCCCACCATTATACTCTTTACGTGCACAATACTCTCTCAAGAACATTCAAAGATCAGACGAACCTACAACTTCCTTCCTTGCAAAAATGGTGTCATTCGCTTCCCATGAATCAAATAACAACAACGACAGTCATGTGCAGTCGACAGGCGCCAATAGCCGTGCTATCGTCTTCCTTCCCATCAAGCCGAACAACCATTCGATCAAACTTCGCACTCATCTTTACAAAGACAGGTTTGCCATACTAATTCAGTTCTTCCAAAACTACATTCTACAACCGGCCCTCACCCTCTCCGACAACGAGGTGCCGGTCAAATATGTCTAGCAATATAGGCAAACATGTGAGTTCTACCCAGAGAACCGCGTTATAATGGGGGACATCGACGTCCCAAATGACATGGTCTGCTCAATCAAAATTTCCCGCCCCAAAAGGTATTGTTCATTCCCACAAGACATGAGCTCGGGATCGCACACTATGACGAGCTGCCAACCAGTTTCGACATCTTATGTTTCATCAAGATGTTGGGCTACAATAGGGACTTGTGCAATGCCTCAGACTTCAAGAGGCAATTTCTGCCCCCGATGTGAAATATGTTCTTTTCTATTCTCAACCGATCCCTGACTTGAAAGCTCGGAAGCACGGACCAAGGGAACATTAACATTATGACCATCATGTATGGTCTCTTCTTCAACCTTCATCTGGATTATGCCTTGTTGATCTACAATGAAATCCATGCAGTGGTGGTCAAGAAGAACAAGCTAGTGGCTGTAGGAAAACCGCTCTTACCGGTGCTCTTCCCACGTTTCCTTGTGCTGTTTATAAGGGACGCGATGAAGATGCACCATTTGCCAAGCGATCAGCCATTCACCCCACAGTACATCATCAATGACCATCGCCCAACAATTTCAAAGGATGGTTACCCCGTAGAAAGGCCCTTTCAAGGGCAATGCTCAGCGTGATACCTGCACCCTCTACATGCCRTAGGACATACRAGAGGCTYTGCATGTACTATACAGAGGCTCTGTATCTGGAGTTGAATCTTTGCATCATGCGCTTATGCTTCTTGATGCATAAGGCTTGATCGTCCATGGAGATTGAGCGCGGTCTCTGTATGTAGGAACCTT
>NW_020203737.1:3496-7760 GCF_001531365.2 Cynara cardunculus var. scolymus | reverse complement strand
GAGCGCATGGGCGTCATGAGATGAAGTGGAAGCTCCATCCCTCTGAATGCATGTTATAACCCTTTGCAGGGCCTCAGGATTTTGAGCAGTCAATTCTTGGAGGGTGTCGAGTCGAGAGACATTTGTCATTGACTCAGCCCTCAATACTGCTAAGGATGCTCGAATCTCATCCAGAGCAGATGCAGAAGGTGATGGCTCAGCCCTCAATACTGCTAAGGACATTATCGTTTTTGGATAAAAATCAACATCTTTCACAAGATTAATTTTTTGATTCGGATTCATATTGAAAAATATGACATTTGAACGAGAAAGAATTAAGAAATTGATAACCTATATTTGTGATATATGATCGAGAAAGAATTGAGAGAAAAATCGATGACAGCATTTCCATAAAACTATATTTGATTTGTTAGAATCATTATTGGGGTTGAGATAATACATCGCCAACGAGACTTCAGTCGTTGTCATCGATGATGACGGTGTATTCATATATAGTCGTCGCTTTTTGCAACTTACCATATTACCCATCCTTTTGAAAAAATTCATTTTATCCAAGGACTAGGATCACTACTCTATTTCTCATACATTTAGCACTTAGCATTTAAAATTCTCCCTCCTCCCCCCGCTCTCAATATATATCTATATATACATATCTATGTCAGATAATCGAATGAGAACCACAAAATTGATACAAACCCATGAGAACCAATATAATAATATTTTTTACATGATCTTTTAATCAAAAGTTATGATTTAAGATATTGTTTACATGTATTGATGTTCACCTTGTGCACCTAGACGTTGCTCTGAACAAGGTTGGGAAGAAACTAGTGCAGAGGAAACAAATTCCCTTATGGGGGAGAGCCGCACGGCATGGAGAGATATGCCACTTATCCTTTCAAATGATTCACCCTGTTGAGAGGATGAATCTTGGGATGTGGATTCCCTTTGGATTATGTGGTCAGAGGCAGATGCAACCTCTGGCTGGGTTCGCTGGTGAGGTTTCGAGTTGTGCGCCTCTGTTTCAATGATCCATGTTGCTCGAACAACTGGATCTGGTTGTGTGGTTGCACAGGTTGTTGGGCTGGGGATATAGATGTGCCTATTATGTATCATAACCTGCTCTGGCTCTTCTTGAGCCAGGGCGGTGCCTCCTTCCTCTCCATCATCTTATTGAAAACTATTTGAAGATGAGCTCGCCTCCTCACTCTCATCTTCCTCTTCCTCTTAGCTCTCTGTGTCAGAACTGGATGAGCGTTCTGTTTGGTAATGCATATTCTCTTCTATCCTCTTCCTCTCTTCCTCTTCTCTCCTTGCTCATTCCTCTCTTTCTTTCTTCTCCCTTTCTTTACTCTCTCTCTTTCTTCTCCCTTTCCTCCTTCTCCATCTGTATTTGGGCAGCCTTGACTTTCTTGGCTGCCTCTTCCTCCTTTTTCATTTCTTCTCTCCACTTCCTCTTCAACACCCTCTCCCTCTGTTTTAGTTTCTATTCCCTCTTGTTCTTTTTCTGGGTTAGGCCTTCATGCCTCTCCCTCTCATTTATATGTTGTTCTGCCTCCTCTCCCTCTTAGGCTACGTCTATGGATGTCGGGGTTCTATGCACTGGTTCTACTCCCTCTCTTACACATCTATAAGCTCTCCGGATCTCCCTCGTCTTTATGTATGTGACCAATTTTGTTGGGATTCGTTGCTCTACTGGGTAGCCATCCTTGTCCGCAATTGGCTTGTAGGTCGAGAGCACGTTGACCTTGTGCACAGGGAACGTAGAAATCAACATCATTCTGCTCGTCTTGACTAGGCCTTAGAAGAAGTCCGAGAAACCATGCAAAGAGTAGAGTATGTTGGTGGAGCACATGTCGAGGCTCCTAATTTTTCCAGTTATGGCACGGTTGAGCATTGTGCACAAAAGGTTCCACATTGGGGGTAGAAATTGGCGCCGGTATTGAGATGAGTACTTGATCTGTTAGTTGTACCCCAGCATCTTGAGAAATGCAACTAGTTCGTCCCCGGTTGGGAGTGGTGCGTACTCCTCCAATCCAAGATGCGTCTTTGTTGCCAGTTGAAGAACGCGGTAAAATAACAATCTTGAGATACGTACGCTAACGTACTCATTACTTGCTTGGAGAGAGTATTCACCAATTATCTCCCTTTTCGGAATCTTGATGAACAGGGATGACTTGCAGGTTCTGGAAATTTAGGGTTCTTCAAAATGTTCTTATTTGCAGGTTTGAAGGTCTTCAAAGTTCTTGAGAGCAATTTGGGTAGTTGAGAGAAATTTGGGTATTTTAAGACATAAATAAAATTTGAATTTGGGGATAATCACWCCTTGAAATAAGGGATTTACTTAGGGGTACTCAAGTGATTATATGCTCCAAGCGTCAAAATTGAAGGGATTTCTAGCAGAGCCTGTGGGGTGATGCCACGTGGCCTGACAGGTAGCGCGACCCACTTCCCTTATTTGAAAAATTAGGGATAGAGGTTGTGACCTTACGCAAATGACCTCTCAATATAATATTGTATTACAAATACGCCTTCTTTTAAAAAAAAATAATACAAGTGTTTTTCAAACAGAGTTTTTGAAAAGAGTGAAAATACCTCTGTGTTGAATATAACACTTGGAGAAAGAAAATGAAAAACAACATACACTGGGTCATAGAAAATGAAATACCTAATCCCTCGAGATAAAGGCTCTGCATAGTACATTCAAAAGCTCTTAATATAAAGATATTTGGGTTTCCAAGAAAACAAGCATTTTGATACAGCGAGATCCTAAGTTTCTTGGGACAGAGTCTCTGTATAGAACATACAGAAGCTCTGTGTCCTAGAACTTAGGATTTCAAATATCTCAAGGGATTGAGAAATCGAGGTTCTAGGGACAGAAGCTCTGTATAGTACATACATAGTATGTATCCTAAGCTTAAGCTCTCAAGAATGCAAGATTCGTGAATCCAAGTTTCTTTAGACAAAAGCTCTGTAGATTACATACAGAGGCTCTGTACACGAGACATAGGTAATTTCAAGAAAATAAAGAGAGTTAAGACCAGAGTATGGTTTGAAAGATAGATTAGATACCTTTGGAGTGAATACAGAGACTCATGGTTGTATATTCAGAGTTCATGCCTTCAAATAAAAATTTGGCAAGGCATAAGGTTTGTAAAGTACATATAGAGGCTTTGTATCATTGGAGATCTGAGGCTCCCCCTTGAGTTAGGCCGTCTGTGACTTTTCCCCTTGAACTATACTTGGATAACAAATTATAAGAAGTGTACGAGCTATTGGTCAAGGTACATAGGCTTTATATGACAAACTTAACAAATCGGTAGACTCGATCAAGAGACTCTTGATAGTATATGAAGAAGTTTTGTAGTGTTGGATTTAATAAAACAAGTAAGAAGCTCTGCATAGTGCATGTCGAGGTTCTATTTCATGGACTTATACAAAATAAACAAATATATGCTCAATGTGTGTAGAAGCTCTGTATAGTACATTCAGATGCTCTAACTTATAATTGAAGATTGAGCATACCCAACTTGCTGACCAAGAAATTAAATCTCTTTTCATCGAGAGCCTTGGTGAATATCTCTGCAAGTTGGTGATTTGTGTGAACGAAGAACATTTCGATCTTACCTTTCTCTACATGGTCCTTGATGGAATGGTATCGAACATCAATCTACTTTTCTTAGAGTGTTGTACTGGATTGGTCGTGATGGCTATTGCTCTTCAGAGTCACATAGGATTGAAATTTTATCAAACTCAAAGTCGTAATCCTTGAGTTCAGTCTTCATCCATATTACTTGGGAACAACAGCTTGTTGCTGCTACATACTCTTCTTCTACAGTAGATATAGATACGATGTTCAGCTTCTTGGATGTCCAACTTGTTAGCTTGTTACCAAGCAGTTGACAGCTCCTGGATGTGCTCTTTCGATCGAGTTTGCATCCTACATATTTAGAATCTGTATACGCAATAAGATCAAAGTCATAATGCTTAGGATACTAGAGACCCAAGAATTGAGTCCCTTTTAGGTATCGAAAGATTCTTTTGACAACTGAAAGGTGAGATTCCTTTGGATTAGCTTGGTACCAAGCACACAAATAAGTGGCAAACATTATGTCTGGTCTACTATCCATGAGGTACAACAGTGATCCAATCATTCCACAGTAAGTCTTAACATCCACCAGTGTTCCAGATGGATCTTTGTCAAGCTTTGTGCCTGTTGCAATTGGTGTTCTCATAGTGGAAGAGTTGTGAAGTTACCATCATG
>NW_020203737.1:0-926 GCF_001531365.2 Cynara cardunculus var. scolymus | reverse complement strand
AAAGTAGATATCTTCTAAATATGGCTCTCGGATTCTTGCTCGATCATAACCAGGAAAATTTGCTCTGATATGGAATGGCACATAATTTTTGGTGAAGATTTTTGTAGGRTCAACTTGTKYTCTTTGAGCAGGGATGTCTSACACATCAGGTAYATCTGCAGTGGAAGATTCTGGAATAGTCTAACGGTCACTTTGAACAGGAAAGACTTGATCTTCATCATCTATATCAGCTTCAAAATCAAAGTAGATCCCAGTCGACTCGTCAATGTTGTCAATATCTTCTCCAAAATCTTCCTCTCCACCCAGAGTAGTAGAGAACACATCGTTGAAACCTACATTGGCAGACAAGTCCAATAACATCCTTGTTCCTACTGTGGAGTCCGCCGGCTTTTCAACCATTGGCTCGATCGTAGGACTTGTCTCCATTTCTTCTTCATCTTCAACCACAATAGCCTCAATTATTCTTTCCCGAACAGATTCTGGGGCAGAAGCTTCAGCAATTACATATTGAGTTGATGGCTCCTCTCCAACCCTTGCAGCTTGCTCAGATGTCTCGGCCAATCTCTGTCTCTTCCTCTCCCCCTCATGACTATCTGGATCATCCGGATCGTCATGCCTTCATTTATGAGAGATGGTTTGAGACCTGCAAGTTTCTTCCAAAGTAGACACCCGTTCAAAAAGGGCATCCATTGAACTTTTTAGATCTTGGGTTTTGGATGTARTTAACTTGCTAACTTTAGAAAACCTAGAAGTAACCACATCTTGAAAAGCCAAAAACTATGAGGCTCGAACAAAAGGGTTAATGTCTAATTGTTGTCTCAAGAGGCCAACCAAACCTGCATCTTCAGCGTCTGGATTTTGAGATGCCATCAATTTTGCATATAACAACGATTTAAGTTCATCCACCGATTGTTCTTGTACTGCCG
>NW_020203736.1:13828-16283 GCF_001531365.2 Cynara cardunculus var. scolymus | reverse complement strand
ATATATAACAACTAATTAAACTGACACATAATCTTGACCGGCAACTACACGGAAGCTGGTTCATCGTCTTCGGAACAACGGGTATGTGTCTTTTTTTTTTCTTTTGATGATGTTTATCGATCTAGTTTATAATTCATATTAAATATTATAACGTTTTATTTATTTTTATAGAAAATTGTAAGCTTAGAGGCCCAAGTTCCGGATTTACACGAAGAAAATCAGCGTCGATGGATGGTGGAGGAGCAACTTCTGAAACAAATGAATGATATGACTGCTTTGGTTAACGAACTCCATCAATCACAATTCCCACCGCCATCTAATTGAATATTGTTTGTTTATTTGGAATAATTTAGTTTGTTTGTAACATTGTGTGATACTTAAAATTGTATATGTTTTGTAACAATTGTTTACTTTAATCAATGTATGATATTTGGTTGCATTTTAATTTTTTAGTTTTATCCATATTTTTACAGATTTACAGGATTTAAATATTTGTTGAAAAAATAAACAAATTTTTTTTTATAATGAAATTATTTTTCCGGCGGATCCGGCTGCCGGATATTTTTTTAATTTTTTTTGAAAATCTTATTTAAATAAAAAAATTTAAAATAAAAAATAAAACCGGCGGATTTCCGGCGGATTCTGCCGCCGGTAAATTTTTTTAATTTATTTTTGAAAATCTTGTTTAATTAATTTTTTCCGGCGAGAAAAGACTCTGGCGGATTTCAGGCAGATATATCCGTCGGAAAAGTTTTTAAATTTTTTTATTAAGTTAAACCAAATTTCTTAATTAAGCCGGTGAAAGATTTCCAGCGGCCGAAATCCGCCGGAAAACTCGACGTAAAAAAAATCACCGGCGCCCTCTTTTCCGGCGGACAAAAGAGGGTAATTTTGGTAGTGGGAGAAATCGAGAGCTGAAGAGAGATGGAGGAGCGAGATGGAGATGGAGATGGAGAAATCGAGAACTGAGAGCGAGATGGAGATGGGAGGCGGTTCTAAATTGATTTCAGACATAGAATTCTCACTTAAAATTAAGAGGACGGTAATAGGTAAAAAAACTCTTTATTTTAAAAAAAAGTTCTGAAATCACTTATGTCTGACTGATTAAGAGTTAAAAGGTAATTAAGTGGAGAATTATAAAAAACAAACAGCCCCTAAATGTTACCGGAGTAGAAGTACTAATAAATGAGTGACACATTAGGTCTAAGCCGATAGACCCAATTTTCCCGCTGACAAAATCAACAATTTTCATTCAATGTATGGCAATTTATATGAAACATATAATCAAAAATTTAAATAAGACAAAACCCATTTTTATTTTTGAAATAAAGATTAATGTAACACCACATTTAATTTTGGGGCTATTTGGGAAATATATATCATGAGATGGGACATGTTGTGTAGTTATAGTGGATGGTCTGAAGGATTGATTGGAGAGTTGCATGGTTAAATTTGGGGTGGGCTAAATGCATTCCTATGCTTTGCTTAATGCATCCCTATCCATGAATTTTTCCTTCACATACATCAACATCAATACATGTTTTTTACATTCTTAATGCTTGAACGACTCGATTCGGACATGAAAGGGGGTGACATTAGCACCCCCTTAAATTTAGGATAAACCCAAGTGTCAAGAAAATCGCATCATGAAGTTGAAGTTTTTCGTTTAGATATTATCCATAAATCGGTCTAATCAAACCCCCCCCCCCCTCCTCTCTCTCTCTCTCTCTGATTTTCAAGGTTCTTGGGTTTTTCGTCCTCTTCCTTGGCTTCCATGGAGGATCGTTCACCTCCAATGAAGAAATCAAGGCATATGAAAACTAGGAAAGTATGTTTTCCTAACCAACGATCTCCTTCTCATCGTGTGAAAAATCGTTTGCCAAATCTACGTTGGAAGACTATGATGAATGGTTATCATTTTTGTGCCAAACGTATGGTAAGAAGGAGGGTCATCGTGGACAAGCAAAGGATGTTGGTGATTCTAAAAAACCGTCATTCTCATTCAAAGCTTCGATCTGTTATAGAAGAGGAGGGAGGCCTTGAAGGTTAGTAATAATTTTCATCCCTACTCTTTAGGACTTGCATTTATAAACGAAATAAAGATATATTTTACGTTAGAAATGGGTTGCCAATTGTTGGGCAAACGTTAAAACTTGTATTTTTAAACGAAATTGAGGTCTATATTATGTTAGAAATGGGTTGTCAATTATTGGCAAACTTTACGACTTGCATTTTTAAAAGAAATTGAGATATATTTTACGTTAGAAATGGGTTGCCAATTGTTGGGCAAACGTTAGGACTTGTATTTATAAACGAAATAGAGATATATTTACGTTAGAAATGGGTTGCCAATTGTTGGGCAAACGTTAGGACTTGTATTTATAAACAAAATAGAGATATATTTTACATTAGAAATGGGTTGCCAATTGTTGGGCAAACGTTAGGACTTGTATTT
>NW_020203736.1:13159-13556 GCF_001531365.2 Cynara cardunculus var. scolymus | reverse complement strand
GAGGTCCATATTACGTTAGAAATGAGTTGTCAATTATTGGACAAACGTTAGGACTTGCATTTTTAAACGAAATTGAGATATATTTTACGTTAAAAATGAGTTGCCAATTGTTGGGCAAACGTTAAGACTTGCATTTATAAACGAAATAGAGATATATTTTACGTTAGAAATGGGTTTGTATTTATAAACGAAATTGAGATATATTTTACGTTAGAAATGGGTTGCAAATTGTTGGGCAAACGTTAGAACTTGTATTTATAAACGAAATAGAGATGTATTTTACGTTAGAAATGGGTTGTCAATTGTTGGGCAAACGTTAGGACTTGTATTTTTAAACGAAATTGATGTCTATATTACATTAGAAATGGGTTGCCAATTGTTGGGCAAACGTTAGGAC
>NW_020203736.1:0-11513 GCF_001531365.2 Cynara cardunculus var. scolymus | reverse complement strand
ATACCAATTGTTGGACCGGTAACTGCACTAGGGAGCCACCCACGTGATATTGTCCGCTCTGGGCTGCCCCGAGGTTTCCCCGCACGGCAACAACCCCTCATGGTTTTGCTTTCTAAAATGCGTCACTGGTAGGAGAAGACTCCCTCTTCCTTATAAGGAAGAGAAGAATCCCTAGCCTCACCGATGTGGGATGCTCCTGCATTGCTACAGGAGCGGTGGGTTTAAGGACGAGGATTTGACCTGCCGAGGGAACACCGAGTCTGCTGACCCAACATCATCAAACCGAGACGGAAAAGATGGTACATCCGAGTGATGGGGAGGCTTGGAAACATTTTGATAGGATGCATYCCRATTTTGCTCAAGAGATTGGGAATGTTCGTTTGGGATTATGTACAGATGGTTTCAATCCCAATAACTCCAACTCAAGTCCATACTCATTATGGCCTGTTTTTCTTACAAACTACAATCTACCACCTTGGATGTGCATCAAAAACTGGAACGTCCACCTGGCTTTGCTGATTCCCGGCAAGAAGAGCCCTGGGCAGAACTTGGATGTGTTTCTTCGGCCCTTGATCGACGAGATGAAGAAGTTATTCTTTGACGGTGTCGTTACATATGACGCTCATCGACGAACGAATTTCACAATGAGGGTTGTATTGTTGTGGACGGTTAGTGACTTCCCTACTTATGCCATGCTGTCTGGTTGGAGCACACATGGCAAGTTAGCTTGCCCATATTGCATGGGTAATGCATGTGCATTTCAGTTGCGAAGCGGAGGGAAGTCGTGTTGGTTTGACTGTCATCGCAAGTTTCTGCCAATCAGACACTCGTTCAGGCGTGATAGAAACCAATTTCGTGTTGGACATGTTGAAAAAGTTGGTCCACCCCCTCTTCTAACTGGGGAGCAAATATGGACACAAGTTTGTAGCCTTCCTACGGTCTATGATGGAGTCCCACACGGTTCAAGGCAATATAGGAAGCCTGTGGGTTTTGGGATAACCCACAATTGGGTAAAGAAGAGCATTTTCTAGGAGTTGCCATATTGGCACACTTTGTTGATCCGACACAACATTGATGTAATGCATATTGAAAAGAATGTGTTTGACAATATCTTTCACACCATCATGGACACCCCAAAATTGAAGGACAACGTAAAAGCAAGGAAAGACATTGAAGAATACTGCAATCGACCGGAGTTGCATGTGAGGGAGGAACGAAATAAAATATTTAAACCAAAAGCTTCCTATTCATTGAATAAACAACAAGTAGGAAAGGTGTGCCAATAATTGAAGAAGTTAAAATTCCCAGACGGCTATGCTTCTAACCTAGGTGCATTAGTAAACGTCGAAGATGGTAGTTTTTATGGCTTCAAAAGTCATGATTGTCATGTGTTCATGCAAAGGCTGCTACCTCTTTCTATAAAAGGGATGGTACCGGCTCCAATATGGGATGCTATCACTGAGTTGTGCACATTCTTTCCTGCAATATGCTCAAAGGTGTTACATATTGACGACTTGGTTCAATTGCAGACAAGTATAGTGGAAACTATCTGCAAGTTGGAAAGAGTCTTCCCACCGGGATTCTTTGATTCCATGGAACACCTTGTGGTAYATTTGGCWCGYRAGGCAATAGTTGGAGGTCCGGTTCAATATCGATGGATGTATCTCTATGAGAGACGTCTAGGGTCGTTGAAAAGGACAGTGAGAAACAGATCAAGGGTAGAAGGGTCAATTGTAGAAGCATATTTGGTTAATGAACTATCTACCTACTGCTTGCTGTATTTTGGAACAATGGTAGAGACACGTATGAACCGTGAGCCTCGAAATTTTGCCCCCGATTGTTCGTCTTCAGACCGACGGTTAAGTATATCTAAAACTCCATGTCGAGGATTATTTAATAAAGGCGGAACGCATGTTAATCTATCAGATGAAGATATGCACAAAGCTCATACCTACATTTTACTGAATTATGAAGAAGTTTTTCCGTTCATAGATATCTTCAATAAGGAGGTCCTAAATAGAGAACCATATATTGATGATGTGGGTCTCGACAAACGTAGGGGCGATCACTTTGCTGAATGGTTTCATGCCCACGTAAGTGTATACATATTAACTTTAATTCATCATTCTTTATATGTACTTAATAAAATATTACAAATGACATGATTGTAGGTTATGTCTCGGTCAGACCCTGCTTCAGAACTTGTTAGGATTTTGGCATACAAACCGTTACATACGATTTGGACACACCCGGGGTTATTCGTAAACGGTTACAAGTTCCACACGCTAACTCATGGTAGAAATCGCACCACACATAATAGTGGAGTATGCGTGAGAGGGTCTTGTTACTCGGATTCCGAGGCCGACTACTATGGCTTGTTGGATGAAGTCTTTGATATAGAATATCATGGGTATGAGCTCGGTCGCTGTGTCGTCCCACTATTTAGATGCACATGGTTTGACACAGTTAACGGCGTCCGAGTTGACCCAAAACATAATATCGTGGACGTCAAACATAGATCAAGGCTTCGTTCAGACGACCCGTTCATCCTAGCGTCACAAGATGAACAAGTCTATTATGTACCATATCCATCAAATTTATTAAAAGATTGGTGGTCTGTGGTGAAACAAAGCCAAGAGGGGTCTATGACTTAGCATCGAGTACCCCTGAAGTCCGATCGGATGATGAAAATATAGACGATGAACAGTTTTTCCAGGAAAATGAACGAATAACCCAACATGAGAGAAACGAAGATGTTCAAGAACCAATCCAGCTTGTCACAGGGGAAGACGACATCGAAGTTGCCAACGATCGTCGCGACAACTGGCATGTTGATGAGAGTATTGACGAAGAAGAGGAGTTCCAATACTCGGATAGTGACTCTGAGGACGAATGAATATGACTGCTTTGGTTAACGAACTCCGTCAATCACAATTCCCACCGCCATCTAATTGAATACTGTTTGTTTATTTGGAATAATTTAGTTTGTTTGTAACATTTTGTGATACTTAAAATTGTATATGTTTTGTAACAATTGTTTACTTTAATCAATGTATGATATTTGGTTGCATTTTAATTTTTTAGTTTTATCCATATTTTTATAGATTTACAGGATTTAAATATTTATTGAAAAAATAAACAAATTTTTTTTTATAATGAAATTATTTTTCCGGCGGATCCGGCTGCCGGATATTTTTTTAATTTTTTTTGAAAATCTTATTTAAATAAAAAAATTTAAAATAAAAAATAAAACCGGCGGATTTCCGGCGGATTCTGCCGCCGGTAAATTTTTTTAATTTATTTTTGAAAATCTTGTTTAATTAATTTTTTCCGGCGAGAAAAGACTCTGGCGGATTTCAGGCAGATATATCCGTCGGAAAAGTTTTTAAATTTTTTTATTAAGTTAAACCAAATTTCTTAATTAAGCCGGTGAAAGATTTCCAGCGGCCGAAATCCGCCGGAAAACTCGACGTAAAAAAAATCACCGGCGCCCTCTTTTCCGGCGGACAAAAGAGGGTAATTTTGGTAGTGGGAGAAATCGAGAGCTGAAGAGAGATGGAGGAGCGAGATGGAGATGGAGATGGAGAAATCGAGAACTGAGAGCGAGATGGAGATGGGAGGCGGTTCTAAATTGATTTCAGAAATAGGATTCTCACTTAAAACTAAGAGGACGGTAATAGGTAAAAAAACTCTTTATTTAAAAAAAAAAGTTCTGAAATCACTTATGTCTGACTGATTAAGAGTTAAGAGGTAATTAAGTGGAGAATTATAAAAAACAAACAGCCCCTAAATGTTACCGGAGTAGAAGTACTAATAAATGAGTGACACATTAGGTCTAAGCCGATAGACCTAATTTTCCCGCTGACAAAATCAACAATTTTCATTCAATGCATGGCAATTTATATGAAACATATAATCAAAAATTTAAATAAGACAAAACCCATTTTTATTTTTGAAATAAAGATTAATGTAACACCACATTTAATTTTGGGGCTATTTGGGAAATATATATCATGAGATGGGACATGTTGTGTAGTTATAGTGGATGGTCTGAAGGATTGATTGGAGAGTTGCATGGTTAAATTTGGGGTGGGCTAAATGCATTCCTATGCTTTGCTTAATGCATCCCTATCCATGAATTTTTCCTTCACATACATCAACATCAATACATGTTTTTTACATTCTTAATGCTTGAACGACTCGATTCGGACATGAAAGGGGGTGACATTAGCACCCCCTTAAATTTAGGATAAACCCAAGTGTCAAGAAAATCGCATCATGAAGTTGAAGTTTTTCGTTTAGATATTATCCATAAATCGGTCTAATCAAACCCCCCCCCCCCTCCTCTCTCTCTCTCTCTCTGATTTTCAAGGTTCTTGGGTTTTTCGTCCTCTTCCTTGGCTTCCATGGAGGATCGTTCACCTCCAATGAAGAAATCAAGGCATATGAAAACTAGGAAAGTTTGTTTTCCTAACCAACGATCTCCTTCTCATCGTGTGAAAAATCGTTTGCCAAATCTATGTTGGAAGACTATGATGAATGGTTATCATTTTTATGCCAAACGTATGGTAAGAAGGAGGGTCATCGTGGACAAGCAAAGGATGTTGGTGATTCTAAAAAACCGTCATTCTCATTCAAAGATTCGATCTGTTATAGAAGAGGAGGAGGCCTTGAAGGTTAGTAATAATTTTCATCCCTACTCTTTAGGCTCTAATAGTTTTAATGCAGGAAATCAAGATAATGTAGCAGATCATGGGAGTAGAAAAGAAGTTGGTACGTTGGACTATCCTACTGTTTTTAAACATTCTGTTAAGGATGCTGAAATTTCTGTTGAAGATTCCATTCTGAGATGAGGGTGGAGCTTCAAAAACCATACTTAAACGATGTTCCGGTCAATTCTTCTCCTTCCAAATGCAATCAGCCCCACCGGAAGGTTTTCAACTTTGGATTCCCTCCCTGCACTGATTTCAAAGAAGATGGTTATGGAAGGAGTTCAAGCTCGGGTTCTGATCAGATTGAAGATATTCATCAAGCCGGCTCTTCGATGAATATCATGAAGGCCCAGTCATGCAAACAAAAGCTGCCTGCTGCTGGTCATGAAGATGGGTTGAAGATGAACGATAAACTCGAAGAACACGACGAACAAACGTACATAATTCCTGAAATGGGAAGAGATGCGTCTTTGGGACAGTTTCCATGCATAGAAAATTCGGATAATATCATTACCTTTTTCTGCAGTCCTATGCATGGAAACTACGTGGAGCCAAGAGGGAAAGAGAATCATCCAGGCACTTTGCACCCCGCTGGTCTATCCAGCAACCACGTGGATGATGTTGGAATGACTTTTCAAGCCTAAGTGTCTTCTTCTCTAAAGCCCATGTAGAGTGATGGATTAAGTGGATCTTCTTTGAAGGGACATGTGTCCACGGAGGTTAACATGCATACTATCCAGTATCCATGATTTATCCACGCATGTTCCTATCCAGGTAAGTTATTCTATGGACTCTCCTTTTCATGTTAGTCCTTTTACAGCCTATGGTCCATCTAGTAAGGCCCATTCTGTTATGGGAAAGAATGATGTAGCGCAAGATGCGTCCATTAGTCCTTCTATCCAACAGCAGCAACATGTTATCCCTTATGGTGTTAAGCTTGGGCCAAATCCCTTAAGCCCAGACAATCCTCATTTGGGCCATGTAGACTCGGACTGCCAAATTATTGCTATGGACTATGAACAACCTCATGATGAAGGCAAGCATCTAGAAGACCCAAAGAAGAATCCATGTGATCCTGATGTCGAGCCTGGCTGAAGTGATTTACTCACAGAAGGTCAGCTTGCTCGTGAAGGGACGTTTGTTACCTATGCCAGTTCCCAGCCGGATGTTAATTTGGCCGGCCAAATCCAGGTTAGTCCTCAGTCTGCTCCTATTTTAAAGCCTAATATCCTCAGCTCTTCGGTTGGAAATTCTAGTATAGGCCCTGCTGTGGTTGCTAACAATGGGCCAGATGTTGAGTCCATGGATCTGGAGATGAGCGACGAGCACCAGGCCTGTGAGGTTCCTATTTTGGGTAACGGTTCTTTGTCTACTGGATTAAATCTCATAACAGGCCTACGTTCTTCTGGCCTAGTGGACCATCAACAGCGCCCCCTGATATGTGTGAAGTCAATGTGGGTCGTAGCCCAAGTCTTCCATCAGGACAACTCGAGGTTGTTAATCAAGATGGGCCAAATCCTGATGACTCCCCCTTGGGCCTGTCTACCATCGGCTCAGGTACGTCTTCTATTTTATCCCACCCCCTTTTTGTTTCTAAAGATGTGCAATCCCTCCCCCCCTCCCCACCCCCCTTTTGTTTCTAAAGATGTGCAATCCCTCNTACTGTTTTAGCTAACCCTTCTCCCTCCCCTCTCTTGCCTTCCCCCCCTTTGCTTGAACCCCACCTTTATGCTAATATTAATGGAACTGTGTTTTCTTCTGTTACGCCCCCGCCCCCCCCTTCCATGCCTTCTGCTTCTAGAAAAAATATTTTACAAAACCAAAAAAAAAATTCTAATTGATCAAAAAGTCCAAAAAAAGTGGACCTTATTGCTATTTCTTCTTCTGTTTGGAATGGAAAGAATGCTAGTATATTGCCTAATTGTCTGACTAATGTTCTTAGTGGTCCTAATAAGCATTTTAATACTAATTTTCACTTTATCCCTTATTTAAGTGATTATGTTGATTCTCCTATTGATATGCCTCTTTCTGTTGTTAAAAAAAGCTGTGTGACATATGCTAAAACCTTATGTGGCTATTTTATTGGTAAACGTCTCCCTTTTCCCATTGTGCGATTTTATGCTTCTAACATTTGGTCCCAATTTGGTATTGAGGAGGTTCTTCTTAATGGCCATGGCATTTATCTTTTTAAATTAAATTCTGATGAAGGCCTTCAAAAAGTTGTTGATAATGGTCCTTGGACCTTTAAAATGTTCCCATTTTTCTTCAAAAATGGAGGCCTGGCCTTGATCTAAACTCGAACATACATGACAGTATACCTCTATGGATTAAAATTCATGATATACCTTATCATATGTGGAATGATGAGGGCCTTAGCTATATTGCTAGCAAAATTGGTAAACCCTTGGCTATGGACTCTTGGACTACAAATATGTGCAAGTATGCTGCTGGAAAATCTGCTTTTGCTAGGGTCCTGCTTGAAGTCCTTGTTAGAAAAAACTAGATTGATATGGTTAAGATACGTATCCCAGACCCTGAATCTCTTGATATGTCTATGCATTCCCTGCGTGTTGATCATGAATGGAATCCCCCTATATGTTCTCATTGCATGATTTTTGGTCATTTTGATTCTTCGTGCTCTCATGTTACTTCTCAAGTGAATGCTTCTTCTGTGAACACTAATGATAAAAATGTTATTGATGGCCATGTTCCTGCTACTAACAATGTTGGTTTCCGAACCATCAAACGTAAGAATGCTATTTATGTCAAAAAGAATGCCCAACCCTCTCTGGTGAATGGAAAAAACATTATTGATACTAAAGTGACCAATGTGAAGGCTCCCCCTAGTAAAGAGTACCATCCTGTTTAGAAAAAATCTGCCCCGAGCTAGCCCCCCAGTCTCTACTCCCCCCATATGGGTTTATCCTCCCCTCCTCGACCCTCCTCCCCACCCAGACCCCTGTTTCTTAACCATCCCAATACTAAGCCTTCAAACCTATCACCCCTACCCCGAATCAAACCAAGGCTCCCTCTCCTTCCTCTAACCGTTTCTCTGCCCTTGGTGACCCGTCTTTTTCCTAAAGATCCCGGGTCCTCCTCCCCTCTCCCTGCCCCCTCTGCTCCATCTGAGATTGAGGATGATCCCTTTGATCAGGATGACCTCTTTGGTGAAGAAGACATGATTGAGGTTGAGTTGGACGATGGCGACACATACAATTCCTTACCAGTGATATCTCTCCCTCCCGGGTTGATCTGAACACATCTTAAATGTCTGGCAGATGGGCACCTCCCATGGTATGCATTGATTTTCTTTGCCTTTTTGCCTCCCCTTGGTCTTTGTGGTGTTGGTTTTTGTGTGCCCTTGTGGTCCGGTTTCCTTAGGTCGTTTTATGGCGTGCCTACTTTAGGCCCATTTTCCATCCTTTGTTTTTTCCCGTTTGCTTCCTAGGCTTGGCCTGCCTGGGACCTTCTCTTGTGGTTGGTTTATGTCTTTTCTCTCTTCTTCTTCGGATGCGTGTTTTTTCCAATGGATGTGGTTCGCCCCCACCCAAGCGCGTATTCTATCCTAGAGTTTTTGGTTTTTTGCTTGATAGGAGGGGCCTCCCCCTCCATATCAAAAAATCAGTTTAATTAACCCCTCTCACGGTTGCCTTCGAAATCGAAAAATGACATGAAGAAGGGTAGCAAGAAAAAAAGGTTCAGGTTCTTGAATCCTAGCGCAAGTGCAAAAGTTTTATGCTCAAAATCATTCTTTTGGTAAGGATTTTCTTCTTCTTTTGATTCGTTCTACGGTTCTAGACATGAGTTTTCAACCCCAAAATTTATACCCCGTTTGGTCTCGACCTGGTAAAAAAAATGAGACCGAGAACCATCACTTCGATGAATTGGTGTAGACACCATTTAAAAAGGGAGTATGAAAGTGGTGTTTGAAAACTAATGTAAATATTGTCGCCTTGAGATTAAAGTATGTAATAAGAAAGGTCGTTAGTCTCGTCATTGTATGAAGAACCTTGAGTTTAAATTGGTTTATCCCTTTTGAAGCATGACCGGAACCCGGGAGGAACATTCTCTAATGTTAATGGTAAACCCAATGACGGCCAAGGACGCCGGAGGGTTGGGTTTGTCTGAGTTCAAGGGGTGGAAATAGATGTGAAAGGGGAATCCACAAGTCCATATTACCTGTGTAGGAATTGATCGAAATGGACAAAACAGGGGGTGGCCTCAGCCTCCCCTTGCTTCGGTTGCAGTTCACAGAATGGAGGGTCGAAGCCCTTTATTTGATTATATTTTGGCCAAACACGCATGCATGTTTTGCATGTTAATCGCTGATGGTGTATTGAAGTGGTCAAGATTAGTTGTTACTGAATAATAGGTCATGTACCTAGTTTATAAGAAGTATATAATTTTGAATTAGTAGTATGGTGGAATTAGTCATCATATTAAGTTCCTAGTTTTTTGGTTTTTCAGTTGTTTTCTAAGCTATATATAGCCATGTTCAATCTTTGAATAAAGTATCCAATTTTGTGTGCTGCATCAATTGGTATAAGAGCGAATAACAAGAAGAAATGGCAGCTGAGTCAAGCAGTTTCCAAACCCCATGTGTGCCAAAATTTGATGAGGATTATGACCACTAGAGACTGGTTAATGGAAAGATTGCTTCGATCAAAATAGTATTGGAGCCTGATCAAAGTAGGTTATAGAGAACCCATTGATGGAGAGCAATTGTCAGCAACGCGGTAGAAATCCCTAGATAAAGCAAGATTCAAGGATCTGAAAGCCAGAAAGTTTTTATTTCAGGCTCTTGATAAGTCTATTTTGAAGACCATCACTCAGAAGGATACTGCGAAGCAGATTTTGGGAGTCCATGAAGGTCAAGTATCAAGGGAATGCAAGAGTTCAACGACTTAGTTGTAGAGGCTTTGAAGCGAGTTCGGGACCCTAGAAATGGAGACGGAGAATCAGTCACCTATTACTTTGGAAGAGTAATGGTCACTGTAAACAATATGAGAAACTACAGCGAAGATATGGATGATGTTAAGATCATGGAGAAAATTCTACGAACCTTGACATAAAACTTTAATTTTATTGTCTGTTCGATCGAAGAATCAAAGGACATCGACCATTTAAGAGTTGATGAATTGTAGAGTTCATTACCGGTGCATGAACAGAAGGTGCGACATCGAGGGGCTGAAGAACAAGTATTGAAGGCTGAACATGACTCAAACTTTGGACGAGGCAGAGGTAGAGGTAACTATTCAAGAGGAGGTGGTAGTTATCCAAGGGGATGAGGACGAGGAAGAGCCTGGATAGATTTCAATAAAACCACCATTTAATGTTACCAATGTCAAAGGTTTGGCCATTTCCCATATGAATGTCCTGAAGTTGAAAAGGGTGCAAATTATGTTGATTTCAATAAAGAAGAGGAGCTGCTCTTTATGGCTTATGCTGAAATGGATGGAGCCTACAAAGAGAAGAAATGGTATCTTGATCATGGATGCTCCAATCACATGACATGAAACAAACACTTGTTCATGCAAATCGATGATAACTTCAATCACAAAGTAAAATTAGAGAACAACTCGAGGTTAGCAGTCACGAGGAAAGGGAAGTATATGACCTGAAATTGAGGGGACAACTCAAACAATTATATACGTGTTTTTTGTTCCTAAGTTGTGTACCAATATGTTAAGTATTAGACAACTGCAAGAGAAAGGAGTTACATTTATGATTGAGGCCGACACTTGTAACATATACCATCCTCTTAAGGGGAAGATTGCAACAAATAAAATCACTCTAAATCAAATGTTTATAGTGTCTACAATAATAAAACCTCTTCCTAACAAGTGCTTTCATGTTCGTAAACAAGATGCAACAAACCTCACACACCGAAGGTACGACCACTTGAACAACAAAGCCATTGAAACTATGCAGTGTAAAAAAATGGTGAAGGGGTTACCCCAACTAAAAAGAAGAGCTAAAGTGTGTGAAGTGTGCAATGTGGGAAAGCAACATCGTGAAACCATACCAAAGAAGAGTCAATGGAGAGTATAAAAAAAGCTTCAACTAATACATGCAGATCTGTGCGGTCCCATGAGACCAACCTCTCTAAGTGAAAAAAGGTGCATCCTAGTTTTTGTTGATGATTTTACTCGTAATTGGGATGTACCTTCTTTTAGAGAAATATGAGAGTTTTGATATGTTCAAGAACTTCAAAAGTCTTGTGGAGAAAGAAGTGGGTAGCCATATACGGTGTTTGCGAAGAGATCAAGGAGGATAATTCACCTCAAATGCTTTCAATCAGTTTTGTGAGGTTCACGAGATCAAATGACAAATTATAACTACATACAAACCACAACAAAATGGCTTGGTTGAAGGATGGAACCGTACTCTAATGAACATGGTTAGATGTCTACTTGTAGAAAAGGGAACGCCAAAGCAATTTTGGCCAGAAGCTCTGATACACCCCCAATCCATACATTGCATATAACACATATATTATACATAGAATACACGTCTTCTCCCACATAGGTCCATAATATAAGAGACTAAAATATGCAACCCAAAAATTTCAAAAGTACATGTTCTTGCATCCTAGCATCTATGCTTCCAAAACAGCTAAGCACATAGGGAAGTAATTCATATAATGCTCTTTCCCTTATTATCTTTACCTGCACACATATTTTGAAAACACGAAATGAGGGTTATACATGAATGTCTATGTTATAACCGGGTTTCGCATAACTTGGGTTGAGGTAATTTATACGTGCTTATTATGTGGATTACATGAAATATGCATATATG
>NW_020203735.1:3272-16978 GCF_001531365.2 Cynara cardunculus var. scolymus | reverse complement strand
CCACCATCAAACCTATGTTGCAGGAGATTGGCAGAACAACTCTCATGCATATGCCAGTACATAAGGATCCCAATAGTGAGAGAGTATATTATTTCTCCWAAGTTCAAGAAAATTGCTAGCACTTGTGGGGTTACGCTTCCTAACTGCTAATATATTGACCCCCCAAGTGATTAAGGAGAATACTACTCCTAATGTTTCTGTTTCGTTCTCTCTTTCTCAAGTTACTTGAGTTGTGCCGAGAACTTTTTATATTTTATGAGTGTGTCTTATATATTTAAAAATAAACTAGTTTTATCATTGAATAAAAAGTCTTTGGGGAGAAGTTATGGTCTTATGTATATTGGGTTTAGCTTTCAATAAAACTTGGTATTTAGAAAGTATTTGGAATTACTGTTGTGAGATTTAATTGGATTTCTATAAAAATGGTTTTTGAAAGTAATAAAAAATTGATAATGTAAACGTCCTTGAACAAACGTAGAATAACCGTTGTTGGCAAATAAATTACTTGTAGAGAAATAATTACTACAAAATTTGAACAAAATATGGTTATATAACCTTATGGTACACCATTGTAATAGGATAATCATACATTGTAATAGGATAATCATACATGGTTGGAAAACCAGGAGCTATTATAGAATGGAATTTGATTTGTTATGAGGAACTACATTACATTTGTTATAAAAAAAGATCTCAACAAGTGGGTTGTAATTACTACTTAGCATTGAAACATAATGAGCTCATAAGATGACAGAGAGTCTTTGTACTTCAAATATGATCTGTTAAGCCTTATAAATGTAAACTGATTACATTTTTTATACTTGGGAAAATTTATGGGTTCTAAAATGATTTCTAAAGATGTGTTCAGAGGACCAAACTGTTCTCTTAAGACCATTTAGAAATCAAGTGCTAGGAGGATTCAAGATATCGACAACTATCAAATTTCCAAAGACAGGTAATCAAGCCATAGAAAATGAGAACCAAGATTTGTAGGGAATTGATCAAACATTCCGAAGAGTTCAATGATGAAGATATCATAAATTATTAATGTTGATTGTGCATGAACAAAAATGTTCAGAAGGTGTGAATAACAAATGCCAAGTTCATATATATTATGTCCTTATATCTCTTGTTGCAATATATATTTTACTAGAAATAAGTAGGGTGATTCTATTTGTACTCGACTAATTATAAGATGCACGCCGAATATATATAAACAAGGTGATGAAAGAAATAATTTAGAAGGGGGATTGTTTGTTAATTTCAAACAATCATGCCGATATAACTAAACTAAAAAAATTTAGAATGAACAGAATCAAACATGGTTTATAAAATAGTACAATAAAATTGAGTTTATAGGATATTATCAATTTCTAAGCGTCTTAGTAGACTATTTTATAGGAATTAATTTATATTACCAAAAAATAAAGCGTCCTTAAATTTTGTAATAAGTTTATAGAACATTTTTGAGAAAACAAGACACCTTTTCAATTAGTGTCCTATAAAATTGCTAATACGATGCTTCCTAATTAAAGTGCCCCTAAAAATTGTTTTAGACGTCCAAAAGCGTCATGTAAACTTATTACAATGCCTTTAGAAAGGACGGTTTATTTTTTGAGTCATATAAATTAAGTGTTATAAAACGGTCTATTAGGACGCTTATAGATAGAACATTCGTATTACGCAACTAAAACGGCTCTAGCTAATAACAAGCTCTAATGACCAATTTCAACATACATGGCATTCAATCAAAATAAGCTCTACAATTGGAACTTAACACTCAAATTGATTAAAGCAAGATCATAAATCCTAGATGAGGTTAGCATGAAGTTCTAATCGAACCTAATTACAAAAGTCTAACACAAAAGCTTGGTTAACCTTTTCTTTAATCATTCTCCTAACTCCCTTAACGTCAAGTAGATATATGTGACAAAATTCACTACTTTAATTGTGATAAACATCAATCCCATAAATAATTATGTATTGGATATTGATTTAACTATTTGCTATCAAATTATCACACAAGTGATTAAACTGTATTATGAATATCACTACAAGTAGGCTGTCACTGGCATCTAGATAGGAACTATTTATAGAGCAAGTATCAACTATCATGTAAATTAAAAGCTCACATAACCTTTTTTTAATCATTTTCCTAACTCCGTTAACATCAAGGGGATATTGGTGACAATATTCAATATGTTAATGGAGACTAACATCAATTCCATAAGAGATTAACTAGTTATAGCTTGATTTAACTATTTTATATCAAATCATCACATAAGTGAACCATTGTTGAGTTTTTATTACATTGAATTATGATCATTTTAATAGAATGTTTAGTCTGTTAATCAAATCTAACCTCCCTTCCCTTTGGTATTTACTTTTAAATATTCCTTCTTATACTTGATATTTCTAGTATTGAGAACTTGATCAAGCCGAGTCTCTGAGGATTCAACCCAACTTATCATTATTATGATCTTGGTGATAACWAGTGCATAGTTAGAATTATTCGGGTGACATCCGTCAATTCGAATGTCATTATATCATGCCCATCTTTGGCCTTGGAATCAAATGCATGAGATATAAGATTTGAGCCAAGTTACCAAAACTAATTGATTTTATTGAATCATGGAAGAAGAATTTTGTAATTGCTCTTCCTAATAAATAAAGTTTCTCCTGCATTGAATATCAAGTACGTTTCGTAATTTACAGATAGAAGACCCGCCATGGCTGCTCGTACTTGCTCCACCATTTGTTGTATTTCCTTTCCAATTTTGTTCCAAAAATACAAGCACTATTTTCCGCTGCTTYCTATGAACTTTGATGTCATCACTACTTACAACATCATAGCTCGAGGTATATTTCAACGAAGACATATTTGCTGCCAATTTGTCCTAAGATTATCTAAAACATAGATTATCTATTTCAATATTAACAAACATATATGGTATCATCATGAACTCCCTAGAAATTGGTCGAATATTTTCAACTAATATTTATAATAAGTACTACATATACACTGTAAAATAAATAACTTTTACCCACAAAAATCATCCAGATAAATTTTTTTCGTGGGTGATTATCGACGGATCACCGAGAAAGGATTGACAAACTAACTGACAGCTCTTTCTTGATTTTATGGGTGGTGGTGCATGGTCGTTCTTAGTTGGTGGAGTGATTTGTCTGGTTAATTCCTTTAACGGATGAWACATTAGCCTTGCTAACTAGCTATGTGGAGGTGTCCCTCCACAACTGGATTCTTAGAAGGATTATGGCCTTTCAGGCCACAGAAGTTTAAGGCAATAACACGTATGTGATGCCCTTATATGTTTTGGGTCGCACACGTGCTACACTGATGCATTCAACGAGTAAATAGCCTTGGCTGACAGAACAGGAATTTTTTTGAAATTTCATCACAATGGGGATAGATCATTGCAGTTGTTGGTCATAAACAATGAATTCCTATTAAATGCGAGTCGTTACCTCGAGTTGACTACGCTCCTACCGACTGAATGGTTCGATGAAGTGTTAGTATTGCGGCAACGTGGGCGGTTCATTGTCCGCGATGTCGCAAGAATTCCACTAAACCTTATCATTTAGAGGAAGGAGAAATCGTAACAAGATTTCCGTAGAAGGATCATTGTCAAAGCCTGCACAGAAGAATGACCAGTGAACATGTAATCATAGCCTGACGTCGAGGGATCAAACAAAGTTTGCGGTGCCCCACTTGCGTGCGAGCACGATACCCCGTTTGAAGGCATCGTGGACGTCACGTCGGCAGGTAAACAAACCCCGATATGACAAGTGCTAAGGAAAACCAAACATAAGAAGGGTGCATCCCGTATCACCCATTCGCAGAGTGCGCACGGGCCGTGGCCTCTCAATAACGACAAATGACTTTGAAAACTGACCATCCAATCAATTTCAATGCCATATAACATTTAGATTGCCACGAGACAAATGCACATGACCTAGTCACCGTGCTATAATCGTATGACTTAATGAACATGCCATTTCAAGTTCTCGGCTTCAAATAATATTTGTGCATTCAAATGATATTGACATTGTGAAGTGCTTCTTTTTTGATAGCACAAATGACCACGCCATTCAAAAACTCATCCCCCATTTGATTGCGCAAATTCGACTTCAGAAGCTTCATTGTAGAAAAACATCTTTCAACTGAAGCGGTTGCACCTGGTAAACGAACGGATAAGTAAGATGAACATCTGTATCGACCACCGGCATAGCCAAATCGTCAATGCCATTCAAGTTGGCAAAGCTTTCATTATGATGCACATAGTGATAGTGCATAAGTCTATTTCACCCCTAAAATCGACCTTATCCATGTAATCAAAATCATATGGATATAACTCACAACGCTTCAGTAAACTTGATTTATTTAACTTAAAAAACGAGACGAGGACTCACAGCTGCCATATTTTTAATCAATTCGGTGCTTATCTCACTAAAGTGATCATTGAATTCTCGAATTTGTAAATTTATGACAGTGTTGAATACATCATACTCGTAATGATGTAGGTTGGTAATGTGTGTCCTTTGTATTACTCTTGTTGTATTTACAAACTCTTTCGCCATGTCCTTCTTCGGAATATCATGTAAATCATAGAAAGATTCAACTGTTTTCAAAAGGGTCTCAAACCCACTTTCTCTATAGCTTTGTAGTTTTGCTTTCGTTTCTTCTATCAATGCAGCCGCTTCCAAGATCTTTTGATCCTTTTTCTGAAGAGATTTCGAAATAAATTTGTCACCACTAAAAGCTCCAACAACAAATGCAAATAAAGTACAAAATCAAAAGTATGAAAATATTCAAGAATACCAAACGCTTGACTTTTGATGGGACCATAGCCTCTTTCCATAATCCAATGAAGCAACTTTAAGACATTCGGAAACAAATTGATTAAACTCACAATTGATTTCTTATGAGAACCTCATCGTGTATCTTCAGCTTATGTAAGACAAAGTTCTTGATTTAACCCCGTTCCACTTTCGATTTCACTGGCTCAATTAGCTTCTTGCACTCTTAACTTGTAGCTCTCCTGCATCATATCTATTTGTTTGCAAGAACCATTCACGACATTGCATATGGTGCTTATCATTTCAAAGAATCTCCAAAGACCCAGGTGGTCTTCTGACCACTAACTAAAGTTGGTGAGCAAAACAATGTATGTAATACGTGGAGCTATTTTCTTGCAAGACCAAAGCTTTTAATCCTTTGAACCGACCTTGCATATAACTGGCTCCATCACAACCTTGACCTCTAATCTATAAAAAATAAAGAACAATAATAGAGAATTAGAGTTTCAAGAATAATAGATTTCATGACTTAGAGATTCAACAATAATAGATTTATTGCTTACTTATTTCAAGCTCAATCCAAGTTTAGTAAATAAAGATCAATTTCGCTTTAAGTGTTTCAGCAGTTGTCTTTGTCACGTGAAAAAGACCAAGAAAGCTTTATTTAACTGATTTGCTTGCATCAACATATCTTGAACGACAACCATTTGTTCCTTCTTTGAGATGTCACTAGACTCCTCAACTAACACAACAAACACATCGTTGCCAATCTCATCTATAATTGATATTACTATGCTTCTGCAAAGCAATTAGCAATATTTTTCTGAAATTTTGGGGAGGTCAATTGACAATTCCCTGGAGCATTGTCTAATATAACATTTCAAACTATCTTATTTGCCTCACCAAGGAATTCTAACTGACCTTTGAAGAGTCCTTGATTCAAAGACGTCTCTGACTCATCATGGCCACGAAATAGTAAACCAAATTTAAGAAAAAAATCTACAAAAGCTCAAATCTGTAAAAAATAATAATTAGATTTAACTCCCTAAAATTATCTGTTAGACTCCAACTTGTGAAAGTGTAAGTTAAAAGTCTCTTACTCTAGTCAATAGGACTTAGTCTAGTGAAACGGTCTGAACTAAGAGCTCTCATGCAAAAGTTCAAGAACAAGAGCTCTTACTCAAAGAGTGAAGGTTCCATTCATACAGAGCCCACGCTCTATTCCCATGGACGATCAAGCGTTATGCGCCAAAAAGCATAAACGCTTGACACAAAGCTACAATTCCATGACCTAGAGCCTCGGCATATGCAGAACCTCTGCATAGTATATGCAGAGCTTTTGTATGTTACAAGTAGATCTTCTGGTCACTATCTCCATGGAATGCGCGCGTGTTAGCCCAAACATTCTCGCAAGCATCTAACAGATTTGAGGCGGCTTGACCAAGTCTGCTCCGCTTTTCAAGGGAAGTCAAAGTTTCAAGCCTATTTTATAGCATAGTTGTTAGACCTAGGCGTATATAAGAAGGCTTCCTCCTCAGGTTCAAAGTACCTGAAGGAGCCGACTTATACTATACGCAAATTTTGTGAGATTACGTTTTTGCTTTGACTGTTCTTCATATTTATCAATAAAAGCATTCAACATATTCAAGTCTTTTCATTGTTTTTACTTTCACTTTGAATATTTAATCATTCTTGATACACTATTAGTCGTTCATTCTCATTATTTAAACTATGTTTACAACAAATTAAGAGTATCTGGGTCCAACAATTGGTATCAGAGCCTGCTAATCAAATTCATTGATTAGTCGATCGAAATCCGACTGGATTCTACTCTTATTTATTTTTGATTATTCGTTTTAAAAGGGTTTTCACTCATATTTTTCTTTGTTTTTAAAACGTTTGCTTTTACGTAATCTGGAAATCGTTTTTTTGTCGATCATCTTTCTTGTCAAATCTTCTTCTTAAAATTTTTAATCAAAAATGTCGTCTCAATCATGGAACTCCATGTATAGTGTCGGTTCTTTGCTAAAATCTCCGACTCTCATTAGGGAAGAATATCCCCAATGGAAGATTCGAATGATTAATTTTTATGAGGGTCTTGACCTAGAACTTTACGAGTCAATTTTAAAATGGCCCATATGCCCCTACAACCATCATTCCTCGTATTCCTGCTGCTGGTGATACGATTGAGGTACCTGCCAGGCGAGTACCCAAACTTCGTCGTGACTAGAACGATGAAGACAAACGCTGAGTGGAAGTGGATCAAAAGGCCAAAAGGCTTTTGATCATGGCACTTCCCAATGAGATTTTTCAATCTCTTGATGTGTGCGACTCAGCCAAGGATCTATGGGATCAACTAGGAAACCAGTTGGAAGGAGGCATAAATATGAAGAAAAACCGTCGTGCTCAATGCCTCAATGAGTACAACAGCTTCCAGGGCACTTCCCGATGAGTCTTTAGAATAGACTTATCACTGGTTCAACACTATATTCAACAAGTGTCACAAATGTGACGTGATCAGAACACAAGAGGAGAACAACATGCTCTTCTTGAAGAGATTGAACGTAGAGTGGGGAAACTTAATGATGTCTCTCCAGGCAAATCCAGATCTGGAGCAATGGACATTGCACGACGTTTACTGGATTCTGCAAGCTCAAGAACAAGATATGCAAAAAGCCAAGGTCGCTCTGGGTGGACCTCTGGCTCTTGTCTCTGATTCAAATGAGACAGGATCAAGCCAGCCACACAGAGAGAGAAGATCCAAAGAAGAGAGGAGGAAGAGAAAGAAGGCTCTCATCATGGAGAGTGATAAAGAAGACAGAGCGTCTAGCTCTGAAGACGATGACATAAGCGCCTTTGCACAATCCTTGGCCCTGATCACCCAGGAATTCCAAAGGAAGTTTGGGAAGAAGGTCTTCAAAAAGCGAGGAAGACAAAATGATCAAAGCAGAGGCAGAACCTTTGAAGGAAGGAACCTTCCCTTTGTTTTATACAAGAAGGAAGAAGATCCATCGGACCAGAAGAAGCAAGGTGTTCAATGTTTCAGATGTGGCAAGATGGGGCACTACTCCAAAGAGTACAGAGGCCCTTTGGTGAAAGACGAACTATATTATAAAAACAAGTACAAGTACAATCGATCACAAAGGAGCTTCATGGCTGAACAGGAGAACTGGGTCTCTGACTACTCATCTGATGAAGAAGACCAAGCCCATTTCTGTGGGATGGCTGTCGAAAACGACAGAGAAGAGTTTGGATCTGACTCTGACTCCCAAGTATGTTCCATGTTTGGTTATTCTTATTCTGACCTGGAAGAAAGTATCTCTGCTTTAACAAATGATTTCTTTAATCTACAGCAGAAGCTCTCTGTCGAAAAATCTAAAAGAAAATCTTTGGAAACGGAGAAATTATTTTTTGAACGTGAGACAAAGCTGCTTATTGTAGACAACAAGAGTTATCAGTGGAAAATGAAGAACTTTTACAAACAAAACAATCCACTGAAATTATTCTTAAATCAGAGTGCTTAGAATTAAAAGCAGCTATAAAGAAGAAAGAAAAAGAGCTTATAGAAAAGGAACGAGATAGATTAAACTCTAAGGCCCTAAAATATTATTTTCAAAAGGAAAGGGAGTTCCTATACCAGAGTTTACAAAGAAAAGAGCACTTGATCAAGAAATATCAAGATGCTCAGCAGGTGTATGAAAAAGTAAATTCTCAATAGGATATAGCAGGGATATGTTATACAGACCTAGACCTCATCTGGAAGAAGAAACCTACTCTTGATTCTGTTTTTAGGTTAGGTGAAAAGCAAGAACCAGATTTTTCTATTTTAAATACAGCTTCACCGTTCAAAAGATGTAGGCTTGAAAGTGGAGCTAGAACTCAAAAATTAAAATTTAAAAATATTTCTTACTCTTCAAAAAGTATGCCCCAAGTCGATTTAAAATGCATACAAAAGACAAACGGGATTTTCTGTTTTTTTCTACAAATCTTGAACATCTTAAGAGTGAGAGTGAGGTTGTCAAACCTAAACCAAATGAAATCAAGAGTTCATCCACGCAGAATTTTCTTAAAACTCTGGATCTAAATCTATTGGATGACGTCACAGAAACGGTAAGACAGGTTTTCGAGTAAGATCTGCTTGTAGCCTTGAATTATCCTTCTAAAGGTCATGCAGATTCTTCTGAGTGTAACTCCTCGGATACTTTTGAAAGTGCCACAAAACAAAAGACGGACGAAGCTTCTAGCTCAAGCATACGAGAATCTCAAGCTCTTAATGATACCTCTATATTTCGATATTCACACAAAGATTTTCTTGACTCTGGCGCTAAGTCAAAGGTGGACTCGTTTAAAGAGCAAGTTGAGATAGAGGTTGTAGCCAAAGAACCAGAGGTTGCAAAACCCCCTATTGAGAAAAAGATTCTCCTAGGTTCTGGCCGTGTAAGCATGGCAACAAGTGATAAATCCGCTCCCAAGTTTGAATACAGGGTAAAGAGTACAAAGTTTGTTTCTTTTGTATCGAAGGGCTCAAATTCTAAATCTAAGCCAATTAAGTTCACTCCGGAACAGAAGGGGCAGAGGGAGAGGTCAAGGCAGAGCTAGTCAACCAGAAAACAATACAGATCAAGCAGAATCAAATTCTGAAAATATGAATCAGGAACAGATACCAAAACCAGAATACGTGACCAGAGACATGTTTGCTGAAGAAATGGGGAAGCTAAGGGAAACCTTGACTTCCATTATGGGAATTCCAGCCAGAATCAAGACTGGCAGAGTTGAAATTAACCCAGCAGCTTCAGTTGTCAATAATAGAGAAGGAGACATAAAAATGTTTTTAACTTGCAAACCTGACCTTCTCAAGAGACAGAGATCCGATTAAAGCTATGTGTTGGATCAAAGAGATAAAGTCTGTATTCAACACCATTCGATGTGTAGAATCAGATAAAGTCAGATTTGCAGTCTCTATTTTAAAGTCAAATGCTTTATTTTGGTGGGAGGTGGAATCATTGGCCAAAACAGATATCTTACAAACGATGGCATGGGCGGAGTTTGTAAATAGATTTAAAGAACAATTATGTCCTAAAACAGCGGTCAGGAAGATAGAAGAGAATTTCTTAAAGTTGGAACAGAACTCTTGTTCAGTTAGAGAATACACAGAGAAATTCATAGAATATTCAAGGTTTGCTGAGCATTACATCTCAACAGAGGCTAGAAAAGTAGAACGATATATTTGGGGTCTAAAACCATCCATCAGAGTATTTGTTATAGCAATGAATCCTGCTAGCTTTCCAATGGCAGTAGATGCAGCAGAGATCACCGAGAGGAATAAGAATAGAAGCGAAGAAGGGAAGCAGATGGAGAAGAGAAAATGGGAAGGATCTTCAGCTAGTTATCGAGATAAAAAACTACCAAGTTTAATAATAGAGCAATGCAAAGACCGATAGAAAGAGCCTGTCCCCGGTGTCAACAGTACCACCGAGGAGAATGTCGAACAGAACCCATAAAATGTTTTAATTGTGATGAAATTGGGCATACTTCAAATTTCTGCTGACAAAACATAAAATGTTTCCATTGTAATTCAACAGATCATTTTAAGAACAATTTCCCACAATTGAAAACTCCACAGTTCACTATGGGAAGCAATACTTCCACAAGCCGTGGGAGACCAAGTATGGGCAGAGGATCGAGTGGGGCGCGGGGTCGATTTTTTCAAATGACCAAACATGAAGCAGAAACTACACCCGATGTAGTAACATGTACTTTTCTTGTGAACTCATCTCATGCTAAGGTGTTATTTGACTCGGGTGCAAATTTCTCATTTGTATCTCCATCATTTGCTTTATATGCTCGTATGAATTCTGTACCACTTGACGACAAGTTGGTAGTTGATACTACCAACGGTCAAGTATATGTGAATTATGTGTTTAAAGACTGCATCATTGTGGTTGAGGGATRTAAGCTACCCATCAGACTATTTCCCATGCCTATGAAAGATTTTGATGTAGTAGTAGGGATGGACTGGTTGGCCGAAAATCAAGCTAGCATTGTTTGCGATAAAAAGATGATTAGAATAGTATTAACAGACAGAGGAACAATTGTTATTATTGGTGACCATCAGAGTCATTACACCGGTTTGCTATCAGTAATGAAAGCCAGAAGATGCCTGCAGAAGCGGTGTCAAGGATTTATGGCCTATGTAATCAATGCCAAAAAGGAAAAAGAAGAACAGAGATTGATTCCAGTGGTCAGTGATTTTCCAGAGGTATTTTCGGAAGATTTATCTGGTCTTCCACCAGATAGAGATACAAAATTCAGAATTGATCTCTTACCCGAGGCAATGCCTGTAGCCAAAGCACCATACAGATTAGCCCCACCAGAGTTGAAAGAATTAGTCACTCAGTTACAAGATCTACTTGATAAAGGCTTTATTAGACCAAGTACATCACCATGGGGATCCCCAGTTCTATTTGTCAAAAAGAAAGATGGGTCTATGTGAATGTGTATAGATTACCGAGAACTCAACAAACTAACATAAAAAATAAATATCCATTACCTAGGATAGACGATCTGTTTGATCAGTTAGTAGGGGCTAGCTACTTTTCCAAAATTGATCTACGATCTGGATATCACCAACTAAAGGTAAGAAATAAAGACATTCCTAAGACTGCTTTCAGGACAAGGTACGAACATCATGAATTTTTGGTTATGCCTTTTGGATTAACTAATGCACCCACAGCCTTCATGGACTTAATGAACAGAGTATGTCGAGAATATCTTGATAAGTTTGTGATTGTATTCATCGACGACATTTTGATTTATTCAAACACAGAGGAAGAACATGCAGAGCACCTCCGTTTGGTCCTAAGTCTCTTAAGAAAAGAAAGGTTATATGCTAAGCTGTCAAAATGTGAGTTCTGGTTGCGAAAAGTTCAGTTTTTGGGGCACGTGATATCAGAAAGAGGAATACAGGTAGATCCAACAAAAATTGAAGCGATTGCCAAGTGGGAAGTACCAAAATCCCCATCTGAAATCCGAAGTTTTTTGGGATTGGCAGGATATTACCGTAAGTTCATACAAAACTTTTCAAAAATAGTCGTACCATTAACCAAGTTAACCCGGAAGAATGTCAAGTTCTAATGGGAGGCAGAACAACAGAAAGTTTTTCAAGTGTTATAGGATCACCTTTGCAGTGCTCCAATTCTATCTTTGCCTGATGGAACAGAGGACTTCATAGTATACAGCGATGCATCAAAATTGGGATTGGGTTGTGTATTGATGCAGAAGGGAAAGGTCATATCTTATGCATCTCGCCAACTAAAGGATCATGAAAAACAATATCCTATTCATGATATGGAACTAGCAGCCGTGGTCTTCGCACTAAAGATATAGAGACACAATCTTTTAGGAACTAAATGCCAAATCTTTATAGATCACAAAAGCTTACAACATTTATTCAACCAGAAAGATCTGAATATGAGGCAGAGGCGATGGATTGAACTTGTTAACGACTATGATTGTGAGATTCTCTACCATCCAAGAAAGGCAAACGTGGTGGCTGATGCCTTGAGCTGAAAAGAAAGAAGTGGCACGATCAGAGCAATGAAAATTTGTCTAACTCCAGATCTTCACCAAGGGATTTTGAAAAACCAAAGGGAAGCTGTTAAAGGAGAAAATCAGAAGTCTGAAAAAGTGGGAAAAATAATTTCTATTATGAAAACCAACAATGAAGGAACTTTATGCTTGCAAGGACGAATTTAGGTACCAAGTTATGGGAATACACGAGAAACTATCCTAAACGAAAGCCACAAGTCCCGTTACTCAGTACATCCAGGTACCAACAAAATGTACAAAGATTTGAAGGCATTTTATTGGTGGCCATGTCTCAAGAAAACCATAGCAAGGTATGTGGAGCAATGCTTAACTTGCTTACAAGTTAAAATTGAACATCAAAGACCCTATGGGAACTTGCAATCATTAGAGATACCAATCTGGAAATGGGATCACATTACAATGGACTTCATCATGAAACTACCCCGAACACCAAAGGGTTATGATGCAATATGGGTAATAGTGGACCATCTATCAAAGTCTGGACATTTCCTACCAATGAAAGAGACTTATTCATTGGAAAAGTTAGCTTAATAATACATCAAGGAAATCGTGACCAGACATGGTGTTCCATTATCCATTATTTCTGACCGTGACAGTCGTTTTACTTCCAAATTATGGGAAAGTCTACAAAGAGCTTTGGGATCTCAAATCAGATTGAGTACAACTTATCACCCACAAACGGATGGATAAAGTGAAAGAACCATCCAAACTCTTGAAGACATGTTGAGAGCTTGTGTCATTGACTTTGGAGGATCATGGGATGAACATTTACCATTGATAGAATTTGCCTACAATAACAGTTATCACTCCAGCATTCAAGCAACACCTTATGAAGTCTTGTATGGCAGAAAATGTCGGACATCGTTGTGTTGGAATGAGGTAGGTGAAAAACAGTTATGGGGAAGTGAATGTTATAACTGGGTTTTCTGCAAACCTGGGTTGAGGTAAATTTATGTGTTCATTATGTGAATTATGTGATAGCATGCATGTTGTCTTAAAGATAAATGATGAATTATGTGCACATGTGTGGTAATTGGATATTATGCATGCATGTGGAAATTTTATAGGCGGTTATATGATAAAATAATATGTGTGAATATTATAATCCAAACCTTCATGGTTAAGAAAGGTTGATTATAAAATATTATCTTTCCACCGCCTAAATGATTTTATATTGAAAGATATTTACCACCGCCTCATCCTATGTATAAAAGAAAGAGGATAAGGTAAGGACCTTATCAGTTCACTATTTTACAAAATATACAAGAGAAATTTAAAGG
>NW_020203735.1:0-1997 GCF_001531365.2 Cynara cardunculus var. scolymus | reverse complement strand
GAAAATATGGCCTATGGTCATTGGTTTTGGTTAAAAGTGTTTTGGATACGAATGTTCATTTTATGAGGAATCAGAGGGGCTCTGGTTGTTCCTTGTAAGRAACCAGAGGGGCTCWGGTTGGACCTCAATATAGAACCARAAGCTYTGGATAATGGGTTGAAAATTATACAAGTCTTTTACAAAGTTTTAGTTAAACCAAAGGCTCTGTATTTGTAAGAAACGAGCTCTGTGTCAAATTTACATTTTAAAAGATAATTCAAAGATTTTTATACTTAGAATCTTTTTATGAAAAACAGACCAGAGGGGCTCTGGTTGGTCTTGTCTTTTAAACCAGAAGCTCTGGTAGTGCAACCAGATGCTCTAGTCGAGAAACCAGAAACTCTAGTAGAGAGACCAGAGGGGCTCTGGTCCTCGTTCTTGAAATATATTACAAGTGTGGTTTGGAACCAAAGGCTTTGGTAAAGGAACCAGAAGGGCTCTGGTCATGTTTAGTAAAATAATTCTAAATGTCTTGTTTGGAACCAGAGGCCCGATGGACCGAAATGGATTATGATTTAGAATTTGTTACCTATGGAGTATTTGAAATATATGTTTTGGTGATCTTCTCTCTGCATTACATAAAAAGGGAACCTCACTAGACATTCATGTCTAACCCTCATTTTTGTGTTTTCAAAAATATGTGTGCAGGTAATGATAATAAAGGAAAGATCATTATGTGAATTACTTCCCTATGTGCTTTGCTATATATTGAAGCTTGGATGCTAGGATACAAGAGCATGTACTTTTGGAATTTTTTGATCTATGTAATTTATAGACTTTTGTATTATGGACCTATGTGGGAGGTAACATGTATTCTATGTATGATATATATGTTATATGCAATGTATGGTTTGGGGGCGTTATAATCTGGGTTTAAAACAGTTTGAAAGAGGTTTTGCAGAAAAACAAAATTTATAACTATTTTGGAAGAACCGGTTGTTCTTCAGAATAAAAAGGTTTTGGGCATAAACCTATGTTGAAACCATGATTTGGTTTGGGAATTATGAACAGGTTCACTCTGACATATATGACTGAGGTCTGTCTTTGGATGAACTACTTCATATGAATTAATGGGAGGATATAAGGGTGGAACATCATAGAAGGGATTATTGGGAGGATATAAGGTTGGTCGTTGTCTGCTTGACCTAACTCTTACTATGATAATTATTAAAGTTACAACAGATTGCAGTTCTCATTTCTTGGTGATTTGAGAATTTAGAGATGTTATCTTTAGTAGAAATGATAGTAATGATGTTATGGGATTGGAGAAAATATACAACTCATAACCATTGGTTGTGAATAAAATGCTTTGGGTAAAAGCATTGATTATGAGGAAACAGAGGAGCTCTGGTTGTACCTTGCAAGGAACCAGAGGGGCTCTGATTGAGCCTCATAATAGAACCAGAGGGTTCTGGATATTGATTTGAAAGTTTTGCAAGTCTTTCATAAAATGTTTTAGTTTAAACAGAAGCTCTATAGCTTTCAAAATGAATTCTATGTGTGATTTATAGTTTTTAAAATCTTATTTCCAAAGATTTTGTACTTAGAATCTTTTATTAGAAATCAGATTAGAGGGGCTCTGGTTGGCCTTCACAGTTAAACCAGAAGCTCTGGTTGGTCTTGAATAGGAGCCAGAAGCTCTGGATAGTAGGACCAGAGGCTTTGGTCCTTCATGACATTCTAAAATATGGTTTAATTTCTTGGAAAGGCTATGTGTTGGTCCCAAAAGGGTCTACAAGAATACAAAACAGTTTGTAGAAGGGGGGGTGAATACAAACACAATTTCCAAATTTAAAATATATATTGATAAAGAAGATCAATACAGATTTTACAAGATTGTTTGCGGAAAGATAAGTTGTAAGAAACCTATCTAAACAATCTTAAGATACACACAAAKAATAGCAAATATAAGAAAAGATATTGCTGGGAGATTCTTTTACTTAAGCTGAAAGAAGCTT
>NW_020203734.1:15571-16971 GCF_001531365.2 Cynara cardunculus var. scolymus | reverse complement strand
AGAGGATTCTGGTTTTTGATTGAAAGGATGAGCAAGTTTTTACTAAAGGTTTTATTTGGATTAAAAGTTTTTGTATCTTTTGATAAGAGTTTTTATGTCAAATCATGTTTTTGAAGTTTTAAGAAAAGGAGTTTTATACTTAGTCTTTTTATGAAAAACATACCAGAAAAGCTCTGGTTAAGTGTTGAACCAGAGGGGCTCTGGTTGGTCTTGTCTTTTGAACTAGAAGCTCTGGTAGTACAACTAGAGGCTCTGGTTGAACATGAAGTTTTTATAAATTACTCGTTTTATGAAAAAGGCTATCTCATTGATTGAAAATTTATCTAAAGACCATTTTTAAATTATATGAGTCAGAAGTGCTGGTTAGTACAACCAGAGGGGCTCTGGTTCTATTTCGATATATTTTCTAAGTCTGGTTGGTTCAACCAGCGTCTCTGGTTGTGAAGAGCAGAAGCTTTGGAAGAGAGACCAGAGGGGCTCTGGTCTTGAATGTCGAAATATTTTCTAAGTCTGGATAGTTAAACCAGAGGCTCTAGTCGAGGAACCAGAAGCTCTGTAAAAGACCAGAGGGGCTCTGGTCAAGAATGTTTAAAAAAATTTCTAAGTGTTATTTGAGACTAGAGGCCCGATGGATCAAAGCAGTATGTTTTCAGTTTTGCTTCATAAGATGTTTGATTTGAAATAAATGTTTTGGTGATCTTCACCCTGCATTACATAGAAGGGAATCTCACTAGACATTCATGTCTAACCCTCATTTTCGTGTTTCCAAAATTATGTGTGCAGGTAATGATAAGGGAAAGAGTATTATGTGAATTACTTCCCTATGTGCTTRRMCRTTTTTGGAASCATAGATGATAGGATGCAAGAGTTTGTGCTTTTGGGAATTTTTGAGTTGTGTATTTTATATTATAGACTCTTATATCAAGGACCTATGTGGGAAAAACATGTATTCTATATATGAGATATGTGTTATATGCAATGTGTGGATTTGGGGTGTTACACGACCAAAGCCTTAAGCTGAATTATGTAATCCGACTGAGTGAAAATCGGATTTCAAAAGTGTTGAAAAGTGGACTTGTGTTGTCCGGATTGTGAAAATCGGACAAGCTTGATCGGGTTTGTTTTAAAGTTGTCCGGATTTGTAAATCAGACAAGTGGACTTGTRTTGYCCRAATTGTTACATCGGTTAGGACTTGACCGGAGATGAAGTCCGGCCAAGTCWATGTTGACCAAATTGTYAAGGTTGACCGGATTTGTACTWTGACTAAAGGTATTTGTTCGAATGAATTATTAGTATKACATTCTCTTAATATGATAAAGAATGGGAAGTTTTATAAAGATGATTTTGAATTGATGATATTCCATTAGGACATTTATGACTTCGGTCTGTTCTAATTGGA
>NW_020203734.1:6622-14056 GCF_001531365.2 Cynara cardunculus var. scolymus | reverse complement strand
CGGGACCGGTTTTTGGCCATCTCTACTCAGCATAGAAACCCTTTTGTATTTAAGCTCACTCAGATATGGTTGTCCTCTTGGGTAGGTCTGTCGGTTTTGACATTCCATAGAGGTATTTCTGATAAGCACTCAGTCCCTCCTAAAATATTATGCTTAGTTGATCACAAAGGTTGATCAAAATATTACTTCTTTAAAGCACAATGATCAGATAAACAATTGATCAAGAAATTTGGCTTTAAGTACAATTAACGAAAGAATGATGCAACAATGATCCGATTATTTAGTATATATGAGAGAAATGAATGAAGATCTGTAAGAACGAGTTTACAGATTCTGATAAAAAATGAATGTATATCAGTCAAAAAAAATATCAGAAATACAATATTTGAATACAAACAAGTGTATTATCACCGAAAAAGATATTCGTATAAGAGACGTGATAATAACAGTTTCAAAAATAGCTGAAACAGGTATTGGAGTTATGTCTGATAAGAAATTACGTAAGTAAAATCTCAGGAAATACCTGTTCAGAAAATGTACTCGTTTTCCCAAAAAAAAATCATTTTTCAAAAAACATTTATTAAACTTTCTAGAGACTCCCCCTAGAAAGTAGATTATTGTAATGATTCAGCTAAGATCAAAAAAATTAAAAAAATAAGGAAAAACATTTTAAGTACGGGTTCTAAACTGAGTGTTTAGAAACCACACTCGGTAAAGCACGAGTCCTGAACTAAAATGTTCAGAAGCCTCGTTTGGAATAAATTACAACTCCCCCTGCAWTGGTGTATCACTGAAATGATATTCTGATCAGCACAAAATTGACACACCTGCAAAACCAGATTAAGTAGATTTTGGTACCCAAACGAACTTCGGTCCTATTTTGTTAGTATCGGGTTGGGGTATGTTGAAATTTTCAAACCATTTATTTCTATAAGATATTTTCTTTTCAGCACTATTAACAGGATGATTATATACATAATATGATCCATGCTAGTTATTATAATCATACCTGTTCTTACCTTTCCAATCCTTCTGATCTATGTTGTCTGTTCTCCATCTGTTATAGATCTTCTTATTCACAAAATATGTTGATTTACATGTGGAGCACGTGATTCTTCTCTTGCTAAGATGAATCAAATCAGAAGTGGATCTCACAAAGCAAGGAAGATTGTTAGTAACAACAGAGTTATGAGATAAAACAGATTCAGACTTATTGACCCAAATGCTTTTAATCTTTGAAGAGTAATTGGGTGATCCAATGACATACCCTTGATAATACTGATTAGAAGAACGAGTATAGTTCTTAGAAACAGTAGATTTAGGACTACTTAAATAACTGTTCAATTTGGAACAGTCATAAAAGCTGGTTTTACACTGAGAAGGAGAACTAGTTGAACTTTGAGCACACGAAAAGTCATTGACTTTTTGTAAAAGCTGGTCTCTTTCAGCAGTAACTAAATCAAATTTAATTTTCAGTTCAGTTCTCATCTTCATCTCAGTTTCAAGGTCTGTCTTTAGATCAGGCAATTTGCTTGTAGTGTCCAGGAGTTTACCTTCTAACTCCTTCTTTAGCATTTCAAACTTTTTCAGCTGATTTATCAACTCTCGTTTCTCTTTATCTAAGCTACTCTTGTCATTCTCCAATATGATGTCAAGCCACTTTTCTTACTTGCAAGCTCTTTAGCAATTGTTGTATACTTCTTTGAAGTATTTATTTTCTCAAGGGCAAATTGCTTTTTCTCTTCGTCTAAAGCCTTTTGCTTTAGACCAATGCTTTCAGACAATTTTTGTAATTGACTGTGACAGTCTTCGGAGATGTCTTTCTTTTCTTTATCATTCTTGGCTCGTTCCAAGATGATCAGCTGCTCAAAATCCAAGATTTGCTTTAACAGCATCTTTGCGTTCAGCTCGAGAGAGTTAATCTTATTTTCAAAGGATTTTCGTTCAGAATCAAATCTTTTCTCAACTTCCATAATCTTCTTCTTTTCTTTCTCTGTATCTTTCCTTTCAGCATTTAAAACCTTTTCAGCCTCTAAAACCTTTTCCTTTTCTATTTCCAATAATTTCCTTAACTCAATCAAATCATTCTCATGTTTATGAATTTTCTCAGTAAAGTTCTCAGTCTCTGTATTTTTTCTCCCAAAAGAATTCCTCTCAGCATTTAATTCATTTTGAACTTTTTGGAGTTATTGAATAAATCTTTATTAGATTTACTCCATGTTTTTAACTCTTCTTCACACTCTTTTCTGACATCATCCAAGGATTTTTCAAATTTATTAATCTGATACTTGGAATCATTCTCAACTCTTTCCAATACTTCTTTATGCTCCCTTTTCAAATCTTTAATATATTCCTCATTAGCATAATTCTTAGAAAATATATTTATGTATTTCTCTTTATAGTTCACAATGCTCTTTTTCAGTTCAATAATCTGAACTCTCATCTCTAGATTCTCCTTCTTTAGGATATCTGCCATTAAAAAAAAGATTGATTAGATATAGGATCTATGCGATGAAATCAGTTAAAAAAAAGTCGGAAACAGTTAAGCTAAAAAAGAAAACAGAAAACACAAAAACTGTTGACAAATAAGAAAATCGACGAAAAACTGTCAAATATCAGTAAAAACAGTTAAAAAACTGTTAAAAACAATCAAAGACAGTTAAGACTGATTAAAACAATTTATGCGACGCAGAATAGGTCAAAACTTTCTCAAACAATTAAAAAAACACAAAAAAAAAATCAAAACAGATAAACGAAATGATCCAAAAATTACAATCTAAACAAAAATAAAACTCAAAATCCAGAAACACAACAAGCCCAATTACAAGGATTTAAAACCAAGTGAACAAGTGCATGAAGATGATATAAATCCAACTTAAGCAATGTCCGGATAATATGTACAAGTGTCTAAGATGTTCTAATTCACAACAAAATGTGATAGCACCAAGAATCCCACTTTTGTTAACAACCAAAGCTTGTGATACGGCTGCATTCACCAAGGACTGCTCTTTGAAAATCAGAACTCTTGGAAATCAAATAGCACTTGCAAGCAGAACTCTTGGAAATCAGTACTGTTGAACTTGATGCAGTTCTTGGCAGTCCTGTCTCTTCTACCAACTTGGACAAAACTAAACTTCCAAACAGTTTGCTACAAAAAGGCTTTCAATCTTGTGTAATGAACAATCCTGCTTAAACCTGTGCGATGTAGTAATCCCAGAATGTGACAATATATAGTCCTGCAAAGAACCTGTGTAGCTGATAGAAGCTGTCGAGATGATTCAAAACTTCAAAAATCAAACAACAACTGTTACACAATCACAGAATCTCTGCTGCTACGTTTTGTCAAACCAACAAATATGTTTTCTTTTCTTGCTCAAATCAGTCAGCAACTTTGTTGAAGATAAAGAGAAATCTGGTTGAATGCGAATCAGGTCAATGTTCAAGCACAATCTCCCAAGAAAATGTCTTAATCGCTCACTCACATAGGTTAAATCGCTCACTGCTTCTTCTAAATCGCTCAACCAGACAACTTGTATTAAATCGCTCACGCTTATGACCTAAATCTATGTGCAAAAAACACTAAAAGATTGAACAATGAATCACTCGATGAACATTAAGTCAAATACAGGTTTATGTCCTGTGAGCAATCAATATGAGTGAAACACAAACATATTAGAAATCGATTAGATCAAACACAACCTACGATTTACCTTGAAACACAGACAAGCTACCGATATAGGATTGAGCGTTTAAGAATCCGTGGGATCTTCTCTCTCTGTACTACTTCACAGATCACAAGAAGGACAAGGGAGTCAAATACGTTGTTTCCTACTATGTTGTATGCGAAACAATGACAGACCTGCTCGACTTCAGATGCAAGTTCGACTTCCAACTAGCTCTAGATCTAGGAGTGGATCAACTGATTGTCGCTGCACCAAATGAAGATCTGCAGGGCATCAATAGCATCCCTTCCGGGATGGTATTGGTGGAACCAGAAGTGGGAGTGGTGTTTTGAAACGAGGATAAAAAGAAGATCTTCTTTCGAGACAACCAGAATTACATGTACTCCAACTCTACTTTGCGCTACATAAGAGACAACTCCCCTGGAGCAAAGGAGCGAGCCAAAATTATCCTAAGGTCGATACGAAATATGCTTGAGTTTCATGAACTTCATAGGAAGTTCATTAGACTTCAAAATCGTTAGACCTCTTACTCTTTTGTAAGTACTTTTCTATCTTTAATTTGATGTAATTTCCATTTCAAATCGTATTGTACTTCTTTAGATAGTAAATGTAAACCAGAGGTTCCTTTTAACCTCTGTCTTCGATTAGACTTCTGTTTTGTAATTCAAGTAAGAGCTCTTCTTATTTACACTTAGGGGAGATTGTTAGACCCTAACTTGTAAAAGTGTAAGTAAAAAGTGTCTTACTCTAGTCAATAGGACTTAGTCTATAGAAGCTGTCTGGCTAAGAGCTCTTATGCAGAAGATCAAGAACCAGAGCTCTTACTCAGAGTGAAGGTTCCATTCATACAGAGCTCGCGCTGTATCTCCATGAATGCTCAAGCCTTGTGCGCCAAAAAGCATAAGCGCTTGACTTAATGCAACTACTCCAAGACCCAGAGCCTCTGCATAGTACATGCAGAGCTTCTGTATGTTCATGCAGAGCTTCTGGCTACCTTCTCCACGTAACGCGTGTGTGTTAGCCCAGACCAAGTCTGCTCCGCTATTCAAGGGAAGTCAAAGATAAGGATGCAGACCAGTCAGGTTAGAGTTTCATGCCTATTATATAGCATAGTTTGTTAGACCTAGGCGTATATAAGGAGGCTTCCTCCTCAGGTTTAAAGTACCTGAAGGAACCGACTTACACTATACGCAATTTCTATGAGATTACTTTTGTGCTTCAAATTGTTCATCTTTTATCAATAAAAGCATTCGGTATATTCAAGTTTATTCAATGCTTTACTTTCATCTTTGAATATTCTGTTTAATCATTCGAAATACATTGTTTGTTCATAATTCATATTACATAAACTATGTTTCTGTTAATTAAGAGTATTTGGGTTCAACACTTGTGCTTATAGATCTTCATTTGTTTCTCTCACATTCTGAATGATCTAATTTCATATATCACTCCTTTGTTTGATTGTGCTTCAAAGCCACATCTTGATCAATTTTTATATGATCATTGTGCTTTATTTGCAATAACTTTTTGATCAACCATTGTGATCAACTGAGCTTACAGTAATTTAGGAGAGACTGAGTGCTTAACAGAAATACCTCTATGGAATGTCAGAATTGACAGACCTACCCAAGAAGACAATCATATTTGAGTGAGCATTAAATACAAAAGGGTTTGTGTGATGAGATTAAAAAGAAAAAGAGAGGGGTAGTTGTTGTGAGCCAAAAGAATTGATGAGAGTTGTGTCAAGATTAAAAGAATAAACAGAATCCTGTTCAAAACTTCAAAATACCAGGCATACCACATTATCTATTAGTTCTCAATTCTTTCAAGACTAATATTGAAAAAAGCAAAGCCCAAGCCAATTCTTGTCACAACCCCACCAGCTACTCATTTATCTCATAACGGATAAGTGTTTCAATAACACTTGGGGCACGTAGTTCACAATCTATCAATTTCTCATTCGGAAAAAGTTGATATTGAATCAAAAGATATATGTCCCCCTTAAAGTCTTTTTGATCACAAATTGAGTTTGATAAATTTGTGTAGTCCACACGGTTTATCGTTTTGAGCCAAAATAGAAGCATTAGTTGCTTTATCTTTCTACAATACACAGATTTTGCATTTTATATGTTATTTTGCCGAAATATTCATAGATGTGCTATTATTAAGCTGTCGATGATTGAATGGAAGACCTGATGAGATGAGCCTCACAAAGTCCCATATATACAGTACATCCGTTGTACTGAGTATATCTGTTATACTCACCGGCCAATCTTTTCATAAGATTGAAAACAATTTCATACGTTGAAATTGGTTGTTACCTTCCCATTCCTTTAATCCGAAAAGATTAAACAAGTGGATTTGAAAAGATCTACTTACATTTTCTTATGAATTGACGGCTTTAACTGAAGATTTCATTCATTTTGGAGTATGATGTAATGATTCTCATTTCATCATAAGGAGGAGTATGTAATAATGTATGAAATGTTCAATTCCGAACAATAAAAGGGGAGTGTGTTATAAAGATCAAGGGGGAGTAACATCAATGTCGGCAAAAGACTCAAAAGGAGTGTGACTGCAGATTATTGCGTCGTGTACTTCATCGAAACCCACAAAAATCATGTTGTATAACCATGAACCTTCCTGCGATAGTGTGCCTCTCATTCATAGCTTTGATTTGACAGGTCATGGGACTTGAACCGGGCCCTGTAGCAAAAGTTATGCATGTTAAAGCAAAAACACCAAAGTTTGGGCGAAACTGATAGCCGACGAGTCACAGGGTTTTCTCGTACAGACCAATCGTGCTACCCTGCCAAGAAAACTCTCTTGATGAATCTACAATTTAAATGAGATATTTTCCAATAGAAAAAACATGACAAAAGAACCATTTTCATGCCGAAAGTTGCCGGAGCCACGCATTTGCCAAATTGAAAGAACGTTCCCCGTGCACTACATCGAAAAAAACAAATCATGTTGTAGAACCACGAACCTTCCTGTGATAGCCAATCTCTCATTCTTAGCTTCGATTTGACAGGTCATGGGACTTGTACCGCGCCTTGCAGCAAAAGTTATGAATGTTTTAGCAAAAACACCAATTTTTGGTCGAAACTCAAAGCCGGCGGGTCACGGGGTTTTCTCGTACGGACCCACCRTGCTACCCTGCCATGAAAACTATCTTGATGAATCTGCAATTTAAATGAGATGTTTTCAACCCGAAAGAACATGGGAAAATAAAAGTTCTCGTGCTGAAAGTTGCCGTAGCAACGAATTTGACAAATAGAAAGAATGTGCTTCGTGCACTTCATCGAAACCCACAGAAATCATGTGGTATAACCATAAACCTTGCTGCGATAGCATGACCCCCTTTCCTAGCTTCAATTGGACTAGTCATGGAACTTGAATTGGGCCCCGCAGCAAAAGTTATGCATGTTTAAGCAAAAACACCAATTTTTTGTCGAAACTCATAACGGGCGGGTCATGGGGTTTTCTCGTATTGACCCACCATACTACCCTGCCATGAAAACTCTCTTTATGAATCTACAATTTAAATGAGATGTTTTCCACCAGAAGGAAAATGGAAAAATAACCGTTCTCGTGCCGAAAGTTGCCGGAGCAACGCATTTGCCAAATAGAAAGAACGTGCGTCGTGCACTTCCTCGAAACCCACACAAATCATCTTATATAACCATGAACCTTGCTACGATAGCATGCCCCTATTTTCTAGCTTCGATTTGACTAGTCATTGGACTTG
>NW_020203734.1:0-6052 GCF_001531365.2 Cynara cardunculus var. scolymus | reverse complement strand
ATAACCATGAACCTTGCTACGATAGCATGCCCCTATTTTCTAGCTTCGATTTGACTAGTCATTGGACTTGAACCGGGCCCTTCTACAAAAGTTATACGTATTAAAGCAAAAACACCAAATTCTTGATGAATCTACAATTTAAATGAGATGTTTTCCACCAGAAAGAACATGACAAAAGAACCATTTTCATGCTGAAAGTTGCCGGAGCCACGCATTTGGCAACTTGAAAGAACGTACCTCGTGCACTACATCGAAACCCAAACAAATCATGTTGTATAACCATGAACCTGCCTGCGATAGCATGTCCCCCTTTCCTAGCTTCGATTTGACTAGTCACGGAACTTGAATTGGGCCACGCAGCAAAAGTTATGCATGTTTAAGCAAAAACACCAAATTTTGGTCGAAACTCATAGCGAGCGGTTCATGGGGTTTTCTCGTATTGACCCACCATGCTACCCTGCCATGAAAACTCTCTTTATGAATCTACAATTTAAATGTGTTGTTTTCCACCAGAAGAAACATGGAAAAATAACCGTTCTTGTGCCGAAAGTTGCCGGAGCAACGCATTTTGCCAAATAGAAAGAACGTGCGTCGTGCACTTCATCAAAACCCACACAAATCATCTTATATAACCATGAACCTTGCTACGATAGCATGCCCCTATTTTCTAACTTCGATTTGACTAGTCATTGGACTTGAACCGGGTCCTTCTACAAAAGTTATGCATGTTAAAGCAAAAACACCAAATTCTTGATGAATCTACAATTTAAATGAGATGTTTTCCACCAGAAAGAACATGACAAAAGAACTGTTTTCATGCCGAAAGTTGCCGGAGCAACGCATTTACAAATAGAAAAACGTGCATCGTCCAGTTCATTGAAACCCATAGAAATCATGTTGTATAACCATGAACCTTCCTGCGATAGCATGCCCCCCTTTCCTAGCTTCGATTTGACTAGTCATGGAACTTGAACTGGGCCTCGCAACAAAAGTTATGCATGTTTAAGCAAAAACACCACTTTTTTGTCGAAACTCATAGTCGGCGGGTCATGGGGTTTTCTCGTAATGACCCACAATGCTACCCTGCCATGAAAACTCTCATTATGAATCTATAATTTAAATGAGATGTTTTCCACCAGAAGGAACATGGAAAAATAACCGTTCTCGTGCCAAAAGTTGCCGGAGCAACGCATTTGCCAAATACAAAGAACGTGTGTCGTGCACTTCATCGAAACCCACACAAATCATCTTATATAAGCATGAACCTTGCTACGATAGCATGCCCCTCTTCTCTAGCTTCGATTTGACTAGTCATTGGACTTGAACCGGGCCCTTCTACAAAAGTTATGCATGTTAAAGCAAAAACACCAAATTCTTGATGAATCTACAATTTAAATGAGTGTTTTCCCCCAAAAAGAACATGACAAAAGAACCATTTTCATGCCAAAAGTTGCCGGAGCCACACATTTGCCAAATTGAAAGAACGTGCCTCGTGCACTACATCGAAACCCAAACAAATCATGTTGTAGAACCATGAACCTTCCTATGATAGCATATCTCTCATTCTTAGCTTCGATTTGACAGGTCATGGGACTTGAACCGTGCCCTGCAGCAAAAGTTATGCATGTTTAAGCAAAAACACCAATTTTTGGTCGAAACTCATAGCCGGCGGGTCACGGGGTTTTCTCGTATGGACCCACCGTGCTATCCTGCCATGAAAACTCTCTTGATGAATCTACAATTTAAATGAGATGCTTTCCACCCGAAAGAACATGGCAAAATAAACGTTCTCGTGTCGAAAGTTGCCGGAGCAACGCATTTGACAAATAGAAAGAACGTGCGTCGTGCACTTCATCGAAACCCACAGAAATCATGTTGTATAACCATGAACCTTCTTGCGATAGCATGCCCCCCTTTCCTAGCTTCGATTTGTCTAGTCATGGAACTTGAACTGGGCCCCGCAGCAAAAGTTATGCATGTTTAAGCAAAAACACCAAATTTTTGTCGAAACTCATAGCCGGCGGGTCATGGGGTTTTTTTGGATGGACCACCATGCTACCCTGGCATGAAAACTCTCTTTATGAATCTACAATTTAAATGAGATGTTTTCCACCAGAAGGAACATGGAAAAATAACCGTTCTCGTGCCGAAAGTTGCCGGAGCAACGCATTTGCCAAATAGAAAGAATGTGCGTCGTGCACTCATAAATCATCTTATATAACCATGAACCTTGCTACGACAGCATGCCCCTCTTTTCTAGCTTCGATTTGACTAGTCATTGGACTTGAACCGGGCCCTTCTACAAAAGTTATGCATGTTAAAACAAAAACACCAAATTCTTGATGAATCTACAATTTCAATGAGATGTTTTCCACCAGAAAGAACATGACAAACTGTTTTCATGCCGAAAGTTGTCGAAGCCACGCATTTGCCAAATTGAAAGAACGTGCCTCGTGCACTATATCGAAACCCAAACAAATCATGTTGTAGATCCATGAACCTTTTTGCGATAGCGTCCGTCTCATTCTTAGCTTCGATTTGACAGGTCATGGGACTTGAACCATGCCTTGCAGCAAAAGTTATGCATGTTTAATCAAAAACACCAATTTTTGGTCGAAACTCATAGTCGGCGGGTCACGGGGTTTTCTCGTATGGACCAACCATGCTACCCTGCCATGAAAACTCTATTGATGAATCTACAATTTAAATGAGATGTTTTCCACCAGAAAGAACATGACAAAAGAATCGTTCTCATGCCGAAAGTTGCCGGAGCCACGCATTTGTGTTAGGACTAAAAATCAGTGTATAATTGTATTCGTCTTGAAAGTTTATTTTGTCTATAATTGTGTAAAAGTCATTGTGTTTGACTTTTCTTTAAGATAGTTTGACTTTGACCTTTTGTCATGTTTGACCCTATATAAAGTTTGTTTGTGTTTTAATTTTAGAAAGGGGATTCTAATTGATAAATCAGAATACGTATTGAGAGTTTGACCAAGACTTTGATTGTTGACTTTTTCTCTTTCTACTCCTTCTAGTGTCCTTATTAAATAATATAGATCTGCCGTTGTTCTTGAAGATTTAATGAAGATTGATTGATAAAGGACACACAATTGGTATCGGAGCCAGTTTGCTGGAAATCTGATTGAAGAAATCTTCACGAATTGCTCAAATTTTCTAGAGATTCATCATTATGTTCTTGATGTTCATAATAGTTCTTGAATATTCATCTTAATCTTCATAATTTTTTCTCAAATCTCTCATTTGTGGACGTTTGATTGTTAAAATTGTGTTCATTCTTTCCTTTCTAAATCATGAATCAGTTTTATTCTTACAATTACATGATTTGATCTTTGAAAGTAAAGGTTTGAAGAGTTTATGAATTTTTATGTTATTTGTGTTCATGTGAAAATTCATCAAAAAGTATGATTTTGATCCAAATTTTGTATGAATTTTTGTAATTTTTTTGTTTGTGTGTAAATTTGATCTAAAGTTGGTTGTCATTATTGATTGAATCTTGTTTGATGACCGGGTTTAGAGGCTGTTTGTCGACCAGATTAGAAGCTACTTGTTGAGCGTACTTGTGAGCGATTTAGAAAATATATTGACCGGATTAGAAGCACGCTTGAGCGATTTAATACTAATCTTGAGCGATTTATCATTGTATGATGAGCGATTTAATACTAAGCTTGAGCGATTTATCATNATTTATCATTGTATGATGAGCGATTTAATACTAAGCTTGAGCGATTTATCATCATGTGGTGAGCGATTTAATACTAAGCTTGAGCGATTTATCATCATGTGGTGAGCTATTTAATACTAAGCTTGAGCGATTTACCATCATGTGGTGAGCGATTTAGCTTAGGATTTAGACAGTGTAGTGACCGGATAAGGATCATTGAGAGGTGAGCGATTTACTCTCATATTGAGTGATTTAAACAGTGTGGTATTTCATGCTTTGAGCGGACTAAGGCTGAGTATTAAGCGGACTAAAGCTGTTTGTTAAGCGGATTAAGAACTAGTGTTGAGCGGATATAGGTTATGTGGTGAACGGTATACAACTTGTGTTGAGCAGATTCTTCTCACTTATTGAGGGATTAGGAGTCTAGATTTGAGCGATTTAGAAGTATTGTTGACCGATATTCTTCTTGTAGTGAGCGATTTAGTTGGTCCTCTCACACCTCTTGACCGACTTAAACCATGTGGTAGGCGATTTAAGACAATAGTAGTGAGCGGAGATAGGCTGTGTGTTTAAGAGTTTGTCTTGAGTGAGTTAAGCATTGCATTGATCAAATAAGTTTCATTCTTGAGTGATTAGTGAATGTTATGCATGATTGAAAGTTATTCATTGTTGTTCATAGTTGATTGGAAATTGATATTATTACATGCTAACCACGTCCGGCTATTATTATTGCATGTGCATGGTTTTTCTTATTCGAACGACCATTATTGAAAACTTTGCATGAATTGTTGTTGGTATTGAACTGAATTTTCATTTCTTTGAGAAAGTGTGAATTGTGAATTCTTTTTGAGTGATTGTGTAATTTTTTTTCTATTTCTTTTATCAATTTTTCTTGAACTGCATAGATCTTGTATTTGATCAATCTTAATTTTTTTAATGGTAGATATCATAGAGAAGGAGAATAAAGAGTTGAGAGTTCAGACTGCTGAATTGGAGAAGAACATTATGGACTATAAAGAAAAACACATAAACAATTTTTATGAGAACCATTCTAATGTGGAATTTATTGCAAATTTACAAAAATATCATAAAAGAGCATTGGAAAGAGTTGAGAATGATTCCAAGTATCAAATTAATAAACTTGAAAATTCTTTGGATAATGTTAGAAAAGATTTTGATAATGAATTGAAAATATGGAGTAAAGCTAATAAAGATATTTTCAACAAACTCCAAGAAGTTCAGAATGAATTAAGAGCTGAAAGAAATTCTTCAGGAAGAAAGCAAAATGAAACTGATGATTTAACTGATAAATCTCATAACTCTGAAAGTGATCTGATTGAGCTAAGAAAGCTACTGAATTTAGAGAAAGAAAAGGTTTTAGAAGTAGAAAAGGATTTGAATGCTGAAAGGAAAGTTTTGAAGAAAGAGAAGAATAAGATAATAGAAGTTGAAAGAAGATTTGAAGTTGAACGCATATCTTATGAAAATAAGATTAATTCACTTGAGCTGAATGCTAAATTTCTTTTGAATCAAATTTCAGATTTTCAACAACTTATCATCTTGGAACAAGCCAAGGTTGATAAAGAAAAGAAAGATGCTGAACAAAAGCAGATAGCTCTAGATGAAGATTAAAGATTGTTTGTTCTTGAGAAGAGAAGTATTGTCAAGAAACATGCTGCAATTGCCAAAGAGCTTACTAAGAAAAAGAAATGGCTTGACATTGCTTCGGAGAATGATAAGGGAAGTTCAGATGAAGAAAGAAAGAAGTTTGAGAAAGAAAAAAAAAGTGTTTGAAAAGTTGAAGAAAGATTTAGAAGGTAAGTTTTTGGTTACTTCAAAGAAGTTGTCTGATCTAGAGACATAACTTGTGACTGAATTGAACTTAAGAAGAAGTATGATTTAGTTGCTGATGAGAGAGATCAGTTACTTAAGAAAGTTTCAGACTTTTCAAGAACTGAAAACTCAACTGGTTCTCAATCGAAGTATAAAACTTGTTTTTATAACTGTTCCAGTGTTAAATCCAACATTTATTCAAACAGTCCTAAATCAACTGTTTTTAAGAACAAGTATCATTTTTTAAATTAGTTTTATCAAGGGTATGTCACCTGATCACCCAATAATTTTTCAAAAGTTAAACATGCATGGGTTAATAAAGCCGATTCTGTTTCATCTCATACACCTGTTGTTACTAACTCTGTTCTTCCTTGCATTGTGAGATCCACTAATGATCTGATCAATCTTAGCAAGAGAAGAATTATGTGCTCAACATGCGAAACTAATGATTTTGTCAATAAGAAAAGGCTCAACAGGTGGCCTGGAGATAACGACTATCAGAACAGTTGGAAAGGTAAGAACAGGTATGATCACAAT
>NW_020203733.1:4750-15805 GCF_001531365.2 Cynara cardunculus var. scolymus | reverse complement strand
TCTGCTGTTTGACTCTTCTTGAATTTGGCATAGCTTCACAAACGTTGTAACCTTTTTTTTTGTCTGGTTGTAACTTTAAATTTAACGCTTTGTAATTTACTTTCAAGTATTTCATTTCAGAGGTTGATGGTTAATCACTTCTTGTAATTTCTTTCAAGTAATGTCTTGCTCTTTCCATTCCTAGTTTACTTTTTCATACTTAGGGGGAGATTGTTAGCTCTCATCATTCAAGACAAAGGCGACAGAACCTCTGTCGTGTCTCACAGAGGTTCTGGAAGAATGTTCCTCTGTATCGAGCTTTCAAATCATAAACAGCAGAACCTCTGTAGTGTCTCACAGAGGGTCTGCAGTTAGTCTTCTATGCGGATCTCTTTTGTCTCGTTGTACTTAGGTTTATTAGCTGCTCGTGCTAAACACGTGATCGTGTCTGTAATCTGCTTTATTTGAACGGCTTAGATTAATTAATACGTCTAGGTCTGTCTTTRCGGTTATTTGCTTGTATAAAAGCAGCTTTAGGCCTTTGTAATTAGGGTGTGCTTCCATATTGTAATTGTCAATATTTTTCTAAATGAAAATCATTTGAAGCATTCTCTCTCTATCTCTCTCTGTGTGTTCTTCAAGAGTCCTTCATTGTGTTCTCATTGATTTCTACCTGCTTGATTTACTACTGTCCGCTGCGTACTCAATGTCTATCTAATTAATCAAGTAAGTTTTCAATACCCTGAACTGAGTAATACGGTCCAACATCATAGAATACTTATGGTTTGCAGAGCATTACATCTCTACTGAATCAAGAAAGGTGGAAAGATACAATTGGGGATTAAAACCATCAATCCAAGAGTTTGTAATAGCCATGAATACGGCTACATTATCCCTAACTGTTGATGCAGCAGAAGTGACTGAATGAAATAAGAACATATAAGAAGAAGGAAAAGTAATGAAAAAGAGGAAATGGGAAGGTCCATCAGCAGGATACAAAGGGCCGAAAGCTGTAAAGTATGGAAATAGGCCCGTACAAAAAGTTAATGAGAAAGTTTGTCCTTGCTGTCACTAGATTCATCAGGGTGATTGTAAAACAGACTCAAGGACGTGCTACCAGTGTGGTGAGACAGGTCATTTGTCCCAAAACTGCCCGATGACAAAGAGATGTTTCAATTGCAATTCGCCAGATCATCTCAGGCCCAACTGCCCACAATTGAAAGCTCCACAGCTTACCATGGGAAGCAATACATCGTGTGCCCGTGGAAGACCGAGCATGGGTAGAGGAGGATCAGGAGGGGCGCGGGGTCGATCTTTTCAAATGACCAAGCACGAAGCCAAAACTACACTCGATGTAGTGACAGGTACATTCCTCGTGAACTCATTATATGCTAAAGTGTTATTTGACTCTGGTGCAAACTTCTCATTTGTATCCCCATCCTTTGCTTTATATGGTCGTATGAATTATGTGCCTCTTGATGACAAGTTAGTAGTTGATACTGCTAATGGTCAAGTATTTGTGAATTGTTTGTTCGATAAATGCACTATTATGATTGAGGAATGTGAACTACCGATCAGACTCTTTCCCATGCCTATGAAAGAGTTTGATATAGTGGTAGGGATGGATTGGTTGGCGGAAAATCAAGCCAGCATTGTTTGTGATAAAAAGATGATCAGAATAATGTTGCCAGACAAAGGGTCAATTGTTATCTATGGTGATCATCAGAATCATCATACCGATCTGTTAACTGTAATAAAAGCCAGAAAGTGTATTCAAAAGAGATGTTAGGGGTTTCTAGCTTATACAATTGATACCAAGAAAGAAAAGGGGAAGCAAGAAATGATCCCAATTGTGAGTGAGTATCCTAAAGTCTTTCTAGAAGAGTTGTCTGGATTACCACCCGACAGAGTTATTGAATTTGGAACTGATTTGATACCCGAAGCAGCGCCTATAGCCAAAGCACTGTATCGATTAGCTCCTTCTAAATTAAAAGAATTGGTCACACAGTTAAAAGATTTTTTTTGACAAAGGATTTAGTAGACCATGTACTTCACCATGGGGAGCTCCAGTCTTGTTTGTGAAAAAGAAAGATGGATCTATGCGTATGTGTATCGATTATCGAGAACTGAATAAATTGACAATGAAGAACAAACATCTGTTGCTAAGAATTGATGATTTATTCGATCAACCAGTGGGAGCTAGTTACTCCTCGAAGATTGATCTAAGATCAGGTTACCACCAGTTGAAAGTCAAAGAAGAAGATATTACTAAAACTGCTTTTCAAACCAGGTACGGACACCACAAATTCTTAGTTATGCCATTTAGTTTAACTAACGCGTCTGCAGCTTTTATGGATTTGATGAATCGGGTATGCAAAGAATATCTTGATAAATTCGTTATTGTATTTATTGATGATATTCTTATATACTCAAAGACCAAAAAAGAGCACGTAGAACATCTTCAATTGATACTTGAGCTCTTGAAAAGAGAAAAGTTATTTGCAAAGCTGTCAAAGTGTGAATTTTGGCTGAGGGAATTTCAATTTCTAGGACATGTTATATCTGAGGCAGGGGTAAAATTGGATACAGCAAAGATTGAGGCTGTTGCGAAATAGGAGGCACCAAAGTTACCATCTGAAAGTCCGAAGTTTTTTGGGATTAGCAGACTATTACAGCAAGTTTATTCAAGACTTTTCCAAAATAGTCGTGCCTTTGACTAAATTAACTCGGAAGAATGTCAAATTTCAGTGGGAAGAAGAACAGCAGAAAGCTTTCTAGTTACTGAAAGATCATCTCTATAGTGCCCCAATATTAACTTTACCCGATGGAACAGAAGATTTTGTGGTATACAGCGACGCATCCAAACTGGGTTTAGGACGTGTCTTGATGCAAAGAGGAAAAGTCATATCATATGCATCCCGGCAACTAAAGGATCATGAAAAGCAATACCCAACTCATGATATGGAATTGGCAGTCGTGGTCTTCGCATTGAAAATATAGAGACATTACCTCTTGGGAACGAAATGTCAGATTTACACTGACCACAAGAGCTTGCAACACTTGTTCAACCAGAAGGAATTAAATATGAGGCAACGTCGATGGATTGAACTCGTTAACAACTAGGATTTTGAAATTCTCTATCACTCGGGAAAAGCAAATGTTGGGGCGACGCTTTAAGTAGAAAAGAACGAAGTGGAACTATCAAAGCTACGACTATGAAAATAAACTTAACTCCCGATCTTCATCAATAGATTTTGAACTATCAGAAAGAGGCTGTAAAGGAAGAACACGTGAAGTCAGAAAAAGTGAGCAAAATGATTTCCATTATGGAACCAAATGATAAGGGAATCTTGTGCTTCCAAGGTCGGATATGGGTACTAGTTTACGGGAATACATGAGAGACCATCCTAGATGAAAGTCACAAGTCTCATTACTCTATCCATCCAGGCACCAATAAGATGTACAAGGATTTGAAACCCTTTTATTGGTGGCTAGGTCTAAAGAAAGACATAGCAAAGTATGTAGAACTATGCTTAACTTGTCTAGAAGTAAAGATTGAGCATCAGAGACCCTATGGAAATCTGCAATCGTTGGAAATATCAGTTTGGAAATGGGGCCACATTACGATGGACTTTATCATGAAGTTACCCCGAACCCTAAAAGGTTATGATACAATTTGGGTAATAGTGGATTGTCTATCGAATTCTACGCATTTCTTACCAATGAAAGAAACCTATTCTCTAGAAAGGTTAGCTCAGATTTACATCAAGGAAATCGTAACCAGACATGATGTTCCATTATCCATCATTTCTGATAGAGATAGTCGTTTCACATCGAAACTTTGGGAAAGTCTACAAAGAGCTTTGGGGTCACAAATTCGGTTGAGTACGGCCTATCATCCTCAAACAGACGGGCCAAGTGAACGAACTATCCAGACTCTTGAAGACATGTTGAGAACCTGTGTAATCGACTTCGGGGGATCATGGGAGGAAAATTTGTCGTTGATAGAGTTTGCTTACAATAACAGTTACCACTCTAGCATCCAAGCGACATCGTATGAAGTATTATATGGACGAAAATGTCGGACATCGTTGTGTTGGAATGAGGTAGGTGGAAAACAACTGACAGGTCCCGAAATTATGCAAGTAACTTCTAAAAAGATTGAACAGATTCGTGCTAGAATTAAGACAGCCCAGGATCGTCAGAAAAGTTATGTCGATAAGCGACGAAAACTGATTGAATTCTGTGTGGGTGACTTTGTGATGTTGAAAGTATCTTCGTGGAAAGGTGTTATGAGATTTGGGAAGAAAGGTAATCTTTGTCCAAGGTATATTAGACCATTTAGAATTAGCAAACGGGTTGGACTGGTAGCTTATCAGTTGGAATTACAAGAAGAGCTTAGTCAAATTCACAGCACATTTCATGTGTCAAATCTACGAAAGTGTTTGGCAGATCCAATTCTAGCAGTACCACTTCCAGAGATCAAACTGGACAGCAAATTGAATTTTGTAGAGTCACCAGAAGCCGTGATTGACAGAAAGATCAGGGTATTAAGAAACAAAGAAATCAGTCTGGTAATGGTACAGTGGCGTTATCACAAGGGTTCAGAGGCTACGTGGGAATTAGAATCTAAAATGAGAACCCGTTACCCTTGGCTGTTTGATTGAATGAATTTCGGGATGGAATTATTTTGAGGCGGAGATAATGTTATAACCTGGTTTCAGACAACCTGGGTTGAGGTAACCTATATGTGATTATTATGTGAATTACGTGACGACATGCATGTTATTTAATTAAATGCATGAGTAGTATGCGTATATGTGAAAAGCTGTTACTGTGCATACATGAAATATGTGTGTATGTATATGGTGTGAAGCATGCATGAGATGTTAATATTAAAATAAGAAGATGTAATATCTTCATGATGAAGAAAGGTGGTTCTAAAATAATAAAACCCACCATCGCCCAAAGAATTTTATAATGGTAAAATCCTCCACCGCCTATGTGAAAATATATAAAGAGTGAAAAAGAGATAAGATCTTATCTTATCATTCTATTTTAGAAAGAAACCTTTTAGAGAGAAAAGGTGTATTGTGGCGGTGAGAGTATTCTTGAAGAAAATCTGTTACTCAAAAGTGTTTGAAGATTTTGTGTTGTTTAAATATATGTTGTGTGTTTAAAATCTGTAGAATTTGTACTTGATAAGGTGAGCTTTTGATAATTAAAACCTTTATATATGTTGTTCTACAAACTGTTGGGTTTTAATGTTTGGATTTTGAAGAAAAGTTGGTAAAACTGCTTTTAACAATTTAAAAGTGATATTGTTATAAATTTGAGTATTGGAAACAGTTTTGGAAAGATAAAGAAGAGGTTGCTTCTTTGAAACAGTTTCAAAATGATGTCCTGTTTAAGGGATACAAAGGGATTTCTGAGTTTGGAAATATTAGTGCAAGAACTTGTTGTTCTTGAATATTCAAAGTTTTAAGGATAAAACAATTTTGAAACCATTATTGGTTGAAAACTATAGAGGACATTCCTCCAAGACGGTTGTGACTTTGGTCTGTCTTCGTTTGGAACTAATCCATAGATGTTGATGAGGAAATAAGGGTGGCATGTCAAGGAGAGGTGTACCATGGGATAAGCGTGGCATATCAAGTAGAGGTGTACCTTCGGCTATAAAGGTGGCGTATCAAGGAGAGGTGTACCTTTGGATATAAGGGTGGCAATTGTGTGAGGATATTATAGCTCTTGCTATTATGTCTTTTAAGACTACAAGAGATTTGAGTTCTTACTTCTTTGTGATTTGAGGACTCAGAGATGTGGCTCTTATTAGAAATGATAGTATTGATGTTATTGAGAAGGGGAAAACTTGGTCTATGACCAATTGTTTTGGATAAACTCTGTTTTGGAACAAAGGTTTGATTTAAGAGAAACCAGATAGGCTCGGGGATCTGGTTGGTTCTTATAGTAGAACCAGAGGGTTCTTGACGATGATTCGAGATTTATACAAGTCTTTACTAAATGTTTTATTTAAACCAGAGGCTCTGCATCTATAGATAAGAGCTCTGTGTCAAAATTATACTTTAAACGAATTTATAAAAGGTTTTCATACTTAGAAGTTTTTCTTACAAAGAAAGACAGACCAGAGAGGCTCTGGTTAGCCTATCGCGTTGGACCAGAGGCTCTGGTTGGTCTTGCATTTTGAGCTAGAAGCTCTAGCTAGTAGAACCAAAGTTCTAGTTACACGTGATTCATTTAAAAATATGTTTTATTGCTTGGGAAAACTATTTTATTATCTATAATGTTGATCTCTGAATGTTTTGAGAATTTAGTTAAGTAAGAAGCTCTGTTAGAAGAACCACATGAGCTCTGGTCTTGTTGTTTGCTAAAATATTTTCTTAGTCTGGTCTTTGGAACCAGAGGTCCAATGGACATGTTGATCCCAGATCTCTCTCAATAACAATAATAATCTAGTTAATGATAACCAAATTATAGTGATTGGATGAATAAAGTGATGAACACTCAAGAAGAAAGTAAGAACAATTAAGAATAATCTTGAGTATAAAATATTTCACTTTATGAAATAATAAAAACGAAAAGCTTATTTTTACAATAGGCATAACCACCTATTTATACTGATAAGCTAATATGAATATAACTATCTAGTGAGACATTTTAGCTAATCTTCTTATTAACAGATAACGTTTATCTAAACTATGGATAAGCTTTAATATCAAAGATAAACTCGAAGTCTCGCAGTTGACTTGTCATCTCCAGCTGTCATTCATGGTGTGATGAATCATCCTTATCTTTAAGTCTTCATCGCATGCTTCAGGATGAATTGTTGGAAAATACTCTAAGTATAGTTGATCAGATGTTCGATGGAGATGCTCTTTCCATCGCATCCTTGGTCGTCCATCGGTCCTCTGGTTGTGCTCCAGACTTAGCCGTTTCTCCCTTGACGTCTTCATCGGTCTTCTGGTTCTTCATCACTTATTGTTTTTCATTACTTTTTACATAATGAATTATGGGGTTTAATAATCTCCCCCTAAGTAATGAAATAACAAACATATACTAATCTAGATACACTTGTGAAGAACAGAGACTAAACTAATAGAAGAACATCAAATTTCCAATTTTCATTGGCAGATGAAATTCTTACAATGCTGGAATCAAAATACATTAAGGCAAAACAAAAATACAACTCATCATGAGATATCTTGATATATTTCTCTGAAGCGTATGAGCAGTCTTCGATACCCGATGACTGTCGATATCTCATGAATGAGCCGACTCCCTTCTTCTCTTGGCACGTGGTTTCTGCCCAGTTTCTCTCTGATGACTTTCTGAAACCATTCAAGTGTATCCGATGAATACTTGAAGGCCTCAGTTAGTCTAAAGAACTTTTTAACCCCAAACTCATTCTTGTAAACAAGTCCAAGTTCGGGTTGAGTTAAGACTGAGGTAGATCTTGTCTCCTGGAGGCCTTGGAAGTCTTCGTTTGGAGGGGCGCAGGAGAGTCTCTCAATGCCTAGCCGAAGAGCAATTTCAAACTCACTCTTGGCTCTATGGTTCACCAGGGTTTCCATCGTCTTTACTACCGCTCGGTTTGCCATTCCATACCTGATGTCGTGGTCTTGCCTCTGAGCCGTATATGCATATAATTTAATCAAGTCATATGGGTTGAGGTTAATGAGGTCGTTCTTGTTGAACATGCAAAATTGCCCATGTGCTCTCTCCACAGTGAACTCGATGTATCGAATGGCTCGGTTGGCAAATGTCCTTATTTTCAGATCCATGACCCTCCTTATCCCATCATTCGAGAAGACAGCCTGAGGTGCTTGTGTGGTTTGTCTAATGAATCTATGGTGTAGGAGGTCCATGGACTCAGGCGATAAGATTGGAGGGTTGATGGTCAAACTTTCATCGYGGTCTTGATATAAGTATTGATGAATGTTTTCTAGCAAAATTGGTTCCCTGGTTGGCAATTCAGGATGTCTCCGCATCGACTCCATGCTTTGTATGATCTCTTCTACCAGGCTCTAAGGCGGTTGCCTAGATGAAGAGGGAGTATCCGCATGAACCACGGGTGGCTTGGTTGAGAGTTGTGTATGAGTTGGTGAGGGTATGGTTTCTTGTGGTTCATTTGGTTCAGCTTGGGTGGTTTCAGGTGCATGGGTTTCTGTTTGGGTTTGTGGTTGTTGGGGTGATGAAGGTTGGATTGTTGTTGGTTCTGGTTGTATGGGTAGGATGAAGGGTTGAGTGGTGTGAGGTGTTGGTGAATGGGTTAAGGGTAGGTTTGATGTGGGTATTGAAGAAAAAGGTTGGTTAAGTTGTGTTGGTGGGGTAGTAGGTTCTTCATCGGTTGAAGAGCTCAACACGATAGGTTCTGGGGCTGCAGCAAAGGGAACATGTACATGTACATCTTCAGAGGGCAGAGCCTCTGGTTCCCTTGCTTGGGTTCCTTCGGTTGAAGATGGTGGTTGTGTTTGTGGTGATGGTGGTGGTGGTGGAATGGATTCTGTTTGTTGTGCAGTCGCGGCCTCTGTCTCCCCCTCATGAAGTCCAAGACCTTGATCATCGGGGTTTTGGTTTTCATATCTCGGCCTTTTGTGTTGGCGGCTGCTGGAGCAAGACGCTCTGGTCCTCTTCTTCTTCTTGTCTTTCCTGAAGGACGTAAGATACGCCTTCAGGGCTTCTTTTCTTCGACTCACCTCCATTGTTAGGAGGAGAGAGGTGGTGCACCTTTGTTCATCGGCCAGGTTCTAGGAGAGAACCCTTGTTGGATGGATGACCCGATGAACAAATTTGGCACTAATCTCATTGAAAGATGATAATAGCGCCTTTGACAGAGCCCTTAAGTCAGCTCTGGTTGCGAAGTCGGTGGAGGAGGATGAGGCTTGTGGTGGTATGGAGGTGGTGGTGGATGTATATGGAGGGATGGAAAGGTTGGTGATGAGGTCTCTCACCTCTGCAGTGAATGAGGAGAATGCTTCATCAAAGGATGGGCCTGCAGAGAGAGGTTGGGGTGGAGGAGTAGTGTTGTTAACCCAGATCTGACAGTAGAACGATTTACACTAGAAGTTTGTAAGAGAAAGTAAACAAGAAGATTAAACAGAGAAATAGCGGCTGCTTTTTATTGAAATAGAAATTACAAACTCTCAAGAAACCCTAATCGACTCTCATATGATTTTGAATCTATCTATTACAAAGAGAATTCTCTAGATGCTCTCATGTATATTTTTCTCTATCTGAAACACTCTATTTATAGGCAGTAACCCACGAAACCTGGATAAGATTGACGCTATCCAAAACAGGAATAGCCTTATCCAGAAWAAGGAATCTGAAGGTAGTCGTCTAAAAGATAACAGAGGATGGCACAGTTAGAGTCTCTCTTGTTAAATACANAGAGTCTCTCTTGTTAAATACAACAGAGGCTCTGTTAGCATCACCAGAGGCTCTGTGAGCACTCACAGAAGCTCTAGTCTTCACAGAGGGGCTCTGGTCCAAGGGACTTGAGTCCAAGAACTCTGGTCCTTACAGAGCCTTGTAGAGGCCCTGGTCTCAACGGAAGCTCTGTAGTCTCTGAAAGAAGCTATGGTCTTCCGTGACTCTTTAGCACAGAGACTGGTCTTCTAGACTTTAGACGTTTTGGCGCATAAACTTCTTCATTTCATCTTCTAGGCCCCGATTGCTTAATAAAACTTTTTCAAGGTTATCATTAGCTTCAGAATAAAGCTAACAATCTCCCCTCAAAGTTTTATGAAGCAAGCATCTTCATGAAGTCTTCTGATCTTTTCTCCTTTACTTCCTTGGCAGAAGCTTTAGTGTGTTTAGACRDAGGGAGATGACGGCACACCCACTTGCTCTTATTTTGACAGCTTGGGATTGCAACTTCAAACTCCCCTCTAATTGTAGCTCTGTGTTCTTCACTTTCAACCCTTGGCTTATTTCAGACTCAGAGTGACATTGCAGTACCACTAATTGCACATAATGCAVCTTTAACCTGCTCACAATCCAACGCAGACTATGAAAAACAGAATAGGTACTCCACACAGAAGTAGCAAATTCATCCCTAAAGAGACAGATAACTGTGTGGATTATATGACAGAACAGTGCAACTAGTCTTATGACAATGAATCTATCAAAGAACCGCAAGTTGAGAAGGAATGAAGTTTTAGAACTCAAACAAAGACAAACACTATTAGAAATTAGATCTGGAGAGAAGATTTTCACATTTAAGCACATTATCTTCAAGACACAGCAGGTCAAWAARATTGACAGATAAGCTGTTGAAGATTTTAAGGGCGAAACATGAATAAAAACTGCCATAGACATGAAAGATTGAGTGTTTACAGATGTGAGAAACAGTAAGCTGATACAGATTCAGAAACCATAAGAAAAAGAAGATGAAATGAAACTCAAGAAATTGGTGTTACTTTTGGCAAATAAAACACCAAATGCCTTCGGCTTGGTATCAAGAACACTTGCTAAACGCCTTAAGCGTAGATCTGACTCTAACAAGGTTCAAAAAGTCGACTGACTCCAAGAAACTCAATAAACCTAAGAGAATAAACAAAGGTTCGATTTCATCCAAAAAATATACAAAATCCTTTAAAAATATTTTGATTAAACGTAAAGAAAGAGGGATRAATCGATGAGATTTCCGGTCCAAACAGTCGTCGAACAGCAGGCGTTCAAGACACAGTTTGTTTCAAGAAAATCGAACTACTTCAGAAAGATCGTATCGATTAAGAAATCGATTTGGCTCTTATACCACTTGTTGTTAACCCAGATCTGACAGTAGAACGATTTACACTAGAAGTTTATAAGAGAAAGTAAACAAGAAGATTAAACAGAGAAACAGCGGCTGCTTTTTATTGAAATAGAAATTACAAATTCTCAAGAAACCCTAATCGACTCTCATATGATTATGAATCTATCTATTACAAAGAGAATTCTCTAGATGCTCTCATGTATCTTTTTCTCTATCTGAAACACTCTATTTATAGGCAGCAACCCACGAAACCTGGATAAGATTAACGCTATCCAGAACAGGAATAGCCTTATCCAGAA
>NW_020203733.1:1599-4532 GCF_001531365.2 Cynara cardunculus var. scolymus | reverse complement strand
ACAACAGAGGCTCTGTTAGCATCACCAGAGGCTCTGTGAGCACTCACAGAAGCTATGGTCTTCACAGAGGGGCTCTGGTCCAAGGGACTTGAGTCCAAGAACTCTGGTCCTTACAGAGCCTTGTAGAGGCCTTGGTCTCTACGGAAGCTCTATAGTCTCTGAAAGAAGCTCTGGTCTTCCGTGACTCTTTAGCACAGAGACTGGTCTTCTAGACTTTAGACGTTTTGGCGCAGAAACTTCTTTATTTCATCTTCTAGGCCCCGATTGCTTAATAAAACTTTTTCAAGGTTATCATTAGCTTCAGAATAAAGCTAACAAGTAGGCTGTAGGATTTGGGCTAGGATAGTGGCGGGTAGTTGGGTGAGGGTGGTTTGTATGGAGGCCATTTGGTTAGTGAGGTTGGCAAAGGTAGCATCAATGGATGAGGTGGATTGAGGTGGGCCTTGAGGAGGAATTTGGGAGGTGATGGTTATGGGTAGTGAGTGAAGGGTTCGAAGGATGGTTTGTAGTTGGGAGATGATATAAGTTAGGTTCTCATCAGCCTCAGTTGTCTGGGACGTGAGGGTGGTGATGGATTAGATGAGGGTTTGGTTTTGTTGGGTGGCAAGGGAGGATGTGGTGTTGTGAAGGCGAGTGGTATTGGTTTGGGTTTGGGTTTCGATTTGGGTGAGGTGGTGTTGGAGGATTGCAAGGGATTGTTGGAGGTCAGAGGTATCGATGGAGGGTTGGCTGTCAACAATCCCTTGTATGATGAGTTTAAGGTCTTCCAAGGACCGCCTCACTGTATCGACAAGGCTTGGAACTCAGCCTTTATGACCAGGTCAGCATGTGGGGTAACCCCTACAGCAACAGATGCTGCAGGTTCTGCCTCTGCTCCTGAGGCACCTTCTTGGCCTTGTGAGAAGGTAGGTCTAGAAGGACTTCCATCACGTCCTTGATAACCCTCAAGAGAGGAGCTATCTCGTGATGTTGCTACATCAGCTTCCTCTTCCTCAGCTTCAGAGGCCGAGTAAGTAAAGCGAATGTGTGTCCCCTTCGATAGATCAAATATCGAAGGGGGAGGTGCATGAAGGGAAGATTGCTCTGAACGATCTTGGGGTTCATTATCAGAAGCAACACATGCTTCTGTGTGTGTGATGGGGTGTGTCGAGCCCTAAGGCGAAGGGGCTCTTATGTCTTCATCACCTCTCTGTTGAGAGAGGGGTGATGGAAAATGTGGTTCTTCGGCCGATACATCTTCAGACCCGAAGAATGGCCTCAAGATGGCTGGCTAGGGTTGGGATTGGACTGGGTCGTCCTGTTTCAATACCCCTTTGGCTTTGATCGCTAGGGATAGTGGATGTGGTTGCCCTTTGGGAAGTGGGTTGAGGGAGTGTATGTGTAGGGCTGGGGGAGGCACGATGAGTAGCATCATCATCATCATCTTCATCATTTGATGAAGAAGACTCAGGTGCTCCCTCGCTTGGTGGGGGGGCGGCTCTAATCGCTCTGGGGTAGCTGCCCTTGGTTCCTGGGACAGCATATAACGTTCATAGGCTTTGCGTATCTCAGATGTCGATGGAATGACATTGAGCATAGCCCTGGAGAGTGGACGGTTGATGGTGTAACCCTACTTAGAGAGGGTTGGGCGATGTCCATGCATCTTGTGGACAGGGGTGAAGGGCTCCGCAACTGGTAGACCATGCTTACTCATTACGTCTCCAATGAAGAGGGCAAGGAAGCGAGGGAAAAGAACCGCAGGCAGGGGCTTGCCAGCGGCTTGAAGTTTATATTTCTTGAGCACCGTCGTATGAATCTCGTTGTAGATGAGGTAGGCGTAGTCGAGGTTCAAGTTGAAGAACAGCCTATACATGATAGTCATGATGTTTATGTTCCCTTGGTCCAATGAGCCTAGTTTGCATGTAAGGGCCCTGTTGAGAAAGGAGAAAAACATATTCCACATCGGCAGGAGGAATTGGCGTTTGAAGTCCGGTACATTGCGTAGGTTACGATTGTAACCTGGCATTTTCACGAAGCGGAGGATGTCATCGGTGGTTGGTGGTTCGTCGTATTGTGCAATTCCAAGTTCTCGTTGAGTGGGAATGCACAGAACCTGAGAAACCTTAGCCCGTGATATTTTTAGCGAGTAAATCATGTCATTAGGGGCGTCCATGTCCCCACATTATACCGTGGCTGGGTGGGTGAAACTCACAGGTTTGCCAATATTGCTGGACGTACTTTAATGGTACGCCATTGTCGACAAGAGTGAGGGCGGGAAGAAGGATGCAGTTCTTGAAAAACTCAATCATAACTACAAAACAGTCGTCAAAGAGTGTGTTGCGTAGTTTGATAGCATGGTTGTTGGGTTTCATAGGTAAGAAGACAAGAGCGCGGCTGTCGGCGCCGGTGGATTGTTCACGGCTATCATTGTTGTTTGATTCATGGGAGGCGGAGGAGGCCATTGTTGCAAGTTTGAGGAAGTTGCAGGTTTGTTGTTCGTCAGAATATAGTTGTAGGTTTATGGAAGCGTAAAGAGAATATGGATGAGGAAGAAAGGTATTTATAGGCGGGAATTTGGTGAGGGAGTGGGGTGTGGGGGGTGGAGGGGTGGAAGGGAAATGGTTTCTTGATTATTAAAATATAATAATCATGAAAAATTTTGGCGGTTTAGGTATTTGTGATATGATTTGAAGAACGTGAGTCGTCTTGATAGTACGTGCCATTAATGTTAGATGACACGTATCAAGACGGGGTTAGGGAAGGGGGGAAAATTGAAACGGCTCATGGGGAACAGCCTATAGGTTGTCAGGCGCGTGATGGTATGACGTAGTGAATTTTTTGAAATAAAGATTTTATTTCAAATGATATCTTGATGAGGACGTTTCCCAAAAGTAATTTAAAATCTCATCTAATTGTAAGATTAATACTAATTACGAAGTTTTGGTCTTCTAAAA
>NW_020203733.1:0-1049 GCF_001531365.2 Cynara cardunculus var. scolymus | reverse complement strand
ACAAATAATAAAGAGGAATTAGGGATACCAGAGGCTCTGGTCTATACACCCAGAGGCTCTGGTTGTGAAGGATGATGAAAGTATGAAAGGTGGTTAAGTGGAAGGGAAGAAAGGGTCTTTGGTTCCTAAGAGAGCAAAGCCAAAGGCTCTGGTCTTTAGAACCAGAGGCTCTGATTGTGAAGCAAAGAAAGTGAGTGATGGAAAATGGTGAAGTGTATGTGAAAGACTGATGGATGAGCCTTTGAGACCAGAGGAGCTCTGGTTCCAAACATTGTGAATCCAAAGGCTCTGGTTATGAAAGCAAAGGAATGAAATATGAAAAACGAGGAGATGAAATGAATGAATGTTTAAGTCCAAGTTGAGACACTATAGGATGCCGACTCAAAGAATTGGATTCCAGAGGCTCTGGTCTATATAACTAGAGGCTCTGGTGAGTAAGAGAATACTTGGTAGAAATTACTAAGTATTTGCTTTGGACATGAGGGGTTCTGGCTCCAAAGGTGATGGAGATTGTATGCCAAAAATTACTCAAAGTAAATCTAAATTGCCAGAGGCTCTGGTCTTTATGACCAGAGGCGCTGGTTTAGGATACTTGGAGTTTATGGCTAAAATTTTATATATCGCTTATAGGCATAACCATGAGATATTGAAGATCTCTGGTTACAAGTTAATGAGTGACTTTAAGAGGTGAGATTCAGCATACCCATCTTGCTGACTAGGAATAAAAATCTTTTCTCATCAAGAGCTTTTGTAAAAATGTCAGCAAGTTGAATCTCAGTTGGAACAAAATACATTTCTATATTACCTTTTTCAACATTGTCTTTTAGAAAATGATACCTTACATCGATGTGCTTGGTCTTGGAATGCTGCACTGGATTGACAAAGATTGCTATAGCACTCTTGGAGTCACAGAGGATAAGGATTTTATCATAATTGAAACCATAGTCCTTAAGCTGAGTCTTCATCCAGAAAACTTGTGAATAACAACTAGCAGCAGCAACATACTCTGCATCTGCTGTGGATGTTGAGACACAATTTTGTTTTCTGGA
>NW_020203732.1:1626-17174 GCF_001531365.2 Cynara cardunculus var. scolymus | reverse complement strand
GGTTGTTTAGATAGGTTTTCTTTACCTTATCTTTCCGCAAACAATCTTGTAAAATTTGTATTGATCTTCTCTATCAATATATATTTTAAATTTGAAAACTCTGTGTTTGTATTCATCACCCCCCCTTCTACAAACTGTGTCTTATCTTGTAGACCCTTTCGGGACCAACAAATCCATGTATATCAGTTGGAATGAGATCAATAAGAAATTCATAGTCATCTAAAAGAAATGTACACCCTCTAAATACCTTATCAACAACTAATGGTACTTCGCTCGCAGTGTCAATAGTGAAAGGTTTTTCAAGCATAGTAGGCACAGATTCAATAACAAACATAATCATTTGACACAAAAGAATTTGTTGCTCCGGAATCAAATAAAATACAAGCAGGCCAAGAATTAACAAGAAATATATCCGTAACAACATCGGGATCGTTCATGGCTTCCTTCGCTGTAATTTGAAATGCCCTGGCATGAGGTTTCGGAACCTCATCCTTTTTGGTCGAAGCTCCTGCTGTATATATCGGTCGTTGCCTCGGTTGTTGTGCCGACCCCTGACTTTCCTCCAGTCTATTTTTTGTACATTCTCGCAAACGATGACCTAACACACCACAATTATAACATGCCTTTTCTCTTTGAGGGCACTGAGTTCGTATGTGCCCAGCTTCACCACAACAAAAGCATCGTACATAAGTTTGATCACCACTACATCGTCCCTGGTGATTCTTGCCACATTGGTTGTAGTTCCATGGGCGTATTTGACTGCATTGTATAAGCCTGTGAGGTAGTATGTGGTGTATTATGCGATTGAGCTCGTCTCGACTTGAAGAATCGAGATGATTTAGATGTCGAGGTCGAGAAGGTTCTCTCAACTCTTGATCATTTCTCTAGTACATCAGAACCATCAGGGAGACTCCGGTCATGCTCCCGTTTCCTTGCATACTCAACTACTTTGGTAAATGATGGTACGTCGCGATTGGTGACGAAATCATGAATATTTCGTTTAAGACCGTTGACGAAATGATTAATCTTGTCCTTTTCACTTGGTACGAACCGTTGGGCAAACTAAAGCTTCCGATTGAACTATGTTTCATATTCAATCACCGACATGAATCCCTGTTTGAGCTCTAGGAATTCCTTCTCAAGCTTTTGTTTCAAATCATCCAGACAATATTGTTCAAAGAACAGCACTTTAAACTCTTATCATGTCGTTCTATCCCGAGTATTAGGATCCATTGATCGATATGTGGCGTTCCATCAAGTGAGTGCACGATCGGTAAATGTCGTTGTAGCATAACGTACTTTATCCTCCTCCTGCACGTAAACAATCCTGAATACCTTTTCAGTGTTTTCGGCCAATTGCATTGCAAGTACTAGGTCCGTCTGTCCCGAGAACTTTATAGCACCACTGCTTCTAAATGTTTTAAATGAAGGTCGGTCCGACTTTGGTTTGGGTACGTCTTCATTAACCGGCTTCGGTCCTTGGACAACCAGATTCTGAGCATTATCTGGATTTTGCACTTCAGATAACTTTCTTTCAAACTCTATTCTTTGTTCTCGTAGAGCAACCCGTGTTTGATCATTTATTACTTTCAATAACCTGTCAGTACGAGGTGATAGTTGGGCTTCATCGTCATTGTCAACATTTTCTTGGACATTCCCTTCTAGATTGAGGTTGTCATCCCTAATTTCTTGAGTAACCGGGGCGTTGCTAGATGCATCATGATCAGACATCGTACTGAAATTATAATACATAAATATAGAGGTCAAATTATATTCTATCCCTTGTACCCCAACAAATCGTAGGTCTCTCCTATTGGTCTATATCCCATATAATCATAACCTAGTCACTATCATCGTCAATACCTAAGTTCGAGTCCGAATATCATTAATGATATCCAGTTCACTCAAACCACAGCTCTGATACCATATCTGTAACATCTCGCTTGAGCAAACCCCAAATTACCAATTTTATAAAATCTCCAATAAAATATAATTCATTGATTATTAGGACCAAAATTGATACTAATTATTTTAAAAGTTTTGTCAAAGCAATCGGGGCCAAGGATGGAATATCTGAAGATGTTGCTGAAACGACTAAGTCTGGATGAAGACCAGAGCCGATGAATTGGTCCAGAAGCAGGCGATGGACTAGAGGCTACTGAAATGACTAAGTCTGGAAGAAGACCAGATGCGATGAATTGGTCTAGAGGCAGGTGATGGACCAGAGGCTGCTGAAATGACTAAGTCTGGAAGAACGCCAGAGGCGATGAATTGGTCCAGAGGCAGGCGATGGACCAGAGTCTACTGAAATGACTAAGTCTGGAAGAAGACCAGACGCGATGAATTGGTCCAGAGGCANGGTCCAGAGGCAGGCGATGGACCAGAGTCTACTGAAATGACTAAGTCTGGAAGAAGACCAGACGCGATGAATTGGTCCAGAGGCAGGCGATGGACTAGAAGCTACTGAAATGACTAAGTCTGGAAGAAGACTAGAGGCGATGAATTAGTCCAGAGGCGATGAAAATGGACCAGAGGCGATGAATTGGTCCAGAGGCGATGAAAATGGACMAGAGGCGATGAATTGGTCCAGAGGCGATGAAAATGGACCAGAGGCGATGAAAATGGACCAACCCTTTGAAACACACAGATCTGGGCATAACATTAATTAACTTCAAAATATGGGATATTAATTTCTAGAAAAACTTCAAAATATCCGTTCTATTTTAGTGATAAAACCACCCAAAACACAATTCCAAACCGGATATAACGGATTTTTACTTACAACCCGAATTAAGYAGCAAMARAATAYGDGACATATTTATAACCGGAACAAGACTATATATAAGCTACACTTACTACAACTATGAGATACGGTAATAAGCTACTATTTACCAAAAGGAAGATCAAAATCTTCAAGCTCCCCGATATATCTTTGAGTCAGACAACGGGTTCTTTCTTTTTATCTGTCTTCTTTCCTGAGAGAGGTTGCCACTTAAATGGTAAGCCAACGCTTAGTGAGTTAAATAGTTAAGTATTACATATCAATATCACACATGTTTATAAACATACATAATAAACTCTTATCAATAAAAGAGTTCAAGACATCATCCAGATGCAAACTGAGACTTACAAGAAACCGACTGAAAATGGACCAGAGGCGATGAAAATGGAGCAACCCTTTGAAACACACAGATCTGGGCATACCATTAATTAACCTCAAAATATGGGATATTAATTTCTAAAAAAACTTCAAAATATCCGTTCTATTTTAATGATAAAACCACCCAAAACACAATTCCAAACCGGATATAACGGATTTTTACTTACAACCCAAATTTAGTAGCAAAAGAATACGGGACATATTTATAACCGAAACAAGACTATATATAAGCTACACCTACTACAACTATGAGATATGATAATAAGCTACTATTTACCAAAAGCAAGATCGAAATCTTCAAGTTCCTCGATAAATCTTCGAGTTAGACAATGGGTTCTTTCTTTTTATCCATCTTCTTTCCTGAGAGATGTTGCCACTTAAATGGTAAGCCAACGCTTAGTGAGTTAAATAGTTAAGTATTACATATCAATATCGCACATGTTTATAAACATACATAATAAACTCTTATCAATAAAAGAGTTCAAGACATCATCCAGATGTAAACCGAGACTTACAAGAAACCGAATGAACAATTATGTACCAGATGCTAAGATCATAGGATTCCATATTCAAATCACCATAATATACCATACCATTGATGCTCAATACAAAAAGGAGAGAGGATCAACGACCAAATATATTCAGCAACGTTAGAATACCAATAAATATCAAGAACCAAGAGATCGAATCGGTAAACATAACGAGAACAGTGCATCACCCCGTCCTTCACCTCCCGGGCTCATGCCAAAGTCCGAGTCAGAATCATACATTACGGGAAACGTCGCACAACCCGCCTTCCTCTACCGAGTATGTGCCAAGGTTCCCTACTCATTGCTCTTCCTCCTTTCTGAGCAATGAGTATTCACAATCGCAGAAAGTCTCACCCGTCCAACCCGAGATCTTGACTTCACCATAAACTTCCGCCGTGCCACATGAAGTAGTACCCGTACTATGGCGTATAAATCAAGGAACAAAACAACGAGTCCGAATCCGGAAAGCAAACCGATGTAACAAAATAGTAATATAGAATAGACTCAAAAGACAGAATCAAAGACGAATCAAGATAGTATGATTCAATTCAAGACCAAAAACATTCATATGATAGTATATATGTTCAAATCAATATGTAACAATTAACTATATAACTCACCGGGCAACCGTATAATACCGAAAAGCTCCAAAATGAGCTCACAAAGCGAGTCCAATCTACCATACTTAGATTGCTTCCAAAGTATCAAAATATTTCATAATTACCCCCTGGAGTGAATGTACAAAATGTCATAAGAAACCAAAATAAGAAACTCATGATATACACATATCCTATTTGAACCATTTACCAAAATTTCTATGTACAACTGCTGCATGCAGAACTATTTTGCCCATTTTAAACTTGAATTCATGCCTTGATCATAAAATAAGAAATAAACTAGATTCAATTATCTAACTAAGGAAATTAGCCTCACCTCATTTGGATTTTTCTACGATTTTATACAGAGTTTCAAAGTCTGCACACTTTCAATGCATTCTTAAGTTGAAATTCTCATTTTCATACATTTTTCTCAAACCATTTCGATTCCAAACTATTATAACTTTTGAATCTTAACTTAATATAACATATTTGACATAAACAACCAAAATCCAACCTTTATTTTATCATTTATATTATCTCCCAAATCATTGACTTAATCAAGTCAAAATTCATATGATGAACTTGCATAAATCTTGATAATCTTTTGAATCTAATGACCATTTCATGCCATAAACACTAAAATGCACTCATTTTATACACTTAAGATCAAACCCATATGAAACGCTAACTCTAACTCAACATGCAATCCATATAACAAGAATGTCAACAAAAAACAAGTGCAAAAATAGATTATACCTTACTTGATGATCAAATCATTCAAAGATCTTGTAGTTCCTCTTTGATTTGAGTTGAATCAAGTCTATGTGTGTGAAAATCGCACCTCTAGTGTGTGTGTGAGTTCTGGACTTAAATGACAAGAAAAATGGGCCAAAACTACAAATTATAATGCTAAAACTCGAGTTGGGCCGGGTTGGCCCGACTAGGTACCCATTTTGACCATCAACACTTAAATTATTCATAACTTTTCGCTCGGACCTTCGTTTTCTGTGAGGTTTTCGCCTACATATTCATAAAGAGATAATCTATAACATCCAATAAAAATATTCCAGAAAATATCTTCCAAAAAATCCGTTTTACGTATCTATTTGACGTGATATTTTCCAAATCCTCTAATATATTCTTAAGAAATATAATTCTAAAATTTCAAATCCAACTCCCACTAAATCCTATATTCTCTTTAACCCAAATTTAAATATACTTAGCAAATAATTTGGCATATTAGAAATTGGATATTACAAAAAAAATCTAATGCGTTGAAATCAGTAAAAGAAATAAAAAAATCAATAAGATAAAAAATCAGAAACGATCCAAAACTGTTCAGAAAATCAGCGAGAACCATAAAATAATCAGTAAAAACAGTCAAAAACCATTGAAAACATTTAAAAACGGTTAAAATTGATTAAATACAGTTTATGTGATGCAAATTAGTTCAAAAATTAAAAAAAAAGTTCAAATCAGTTCAAAATCAGTGAAATTCCCAAAAACAGTTAAGCAAAATCCAATATAGATCAAAATCAGTTACATCTTAATTAAAATGTGATACAAAAATAAAATCTAGATAAAAAATAAAAAACTCAAGAATGGAAGATTGTTGGGCCAAAAAAAATTAAAACAAGATGGGCTAGAAATTAAGAAGGCCCACGAAAAAACAAACCTAAACCAAGTTAAAACCTATGTCTGGATCAAAACAGGTGGGTGTGCGATGAAGAAGGTTGTCCGGGAATTGAAGATCGCGACTAAGAAAATGACCGAGGAATAAATCTGAACAAAACACTAGCCAAGGAAAGATGATTGAAGCTCAAATCCAGACACACTAGGAAGCGATTTAGACCCAATCCTGTTGAAATGTTGGCGATGAACAAGTAATCTGTATAAGCTCTTGTCAGGATTACAATCACACAAAAATTCTAAGTCTAAACCCGCTGTAAGGGTGTCCGATTTAATTGGAATCCGGACGAGGTGATGTCCGATATTGATGAAGCTCTCTCAAAATAGTGTACGATTTAGATGACGATGATTCTGTGTTGAGGAGGAAGAATTTGTCAGCTGATGAAACTCAAACTCGAATGAAACAGCAAGTGATTTATACAATGCCTTAGACGATGAAACCCAGAATACGGTAAAGGCTATGTGCGATGAAACCCAAAATCCGGATAAACCTTCTATAAATGTAAAACCTAAACCAGTCAATAGATTGTAAGATGAATATGAAGTCCGGCTATACATTGCTCTGATACCACTTGTTGGTCCCGTTTGGGTCTACATAATGTGTATAACAGTTTGTAGAAGGGGGTATGAATACAAAAATAGTTAAATTTTTAAATTTAAAATGTTATTAATAAAGAAGGATCAATACAGATTTTACAACATTGTTTGCGGAAAAATAATGTAAAGATAACCTATCTAAACAATCTAAGTTACACACAAGTTCTTAGCAAAGAGAAATGATTTGTTGTTTAAGACTTGGAAGAAAGTAAATTCTTTCTAGGTAAGAACTATTTAGAATACTTAAAAGGGATTCTAACTTGCTTTTGAAGATAAGCAAATTGTGTTCTTTAGATGTGTGCTCTTTCACATATGAACGTATGAGTTAGGGTTCAAGAGTAAGAGATATATCTGCATGGAGATAGAACACATCTATTTATACTCATTGCATTAAATGCACATTTAATGCAATGCAGTAGGGTTTGAACAAGTGTCAAGCCTTTAGAGAAAGACTTGTCCTTTGCTACAGTGAATAGTAAAAAAGCCTACTCATGAGCAGACAACCTTTCATGGAGTTGGTGGGTAGTAGAATCAACTAATCGGCTCCGTACCGTATTACACTCTAGAAAGGGTATGGGTTTGTCCTATGTGTGTGGAAGGACAAGACAAAAACAATCATGCTCTACAAGCTTCTTTTCATCGTTGAATGCTAGAATAACCTAAAGGTCACTTCAGTATTCGCTGAGGTTTGGGCAGTCTTCACACATATGTAGACTAGGTTGTAATCACTGAATACCGCTTCAGATGACGAACTCGCTAGTCTCTAATCTTCAGCTTCAGTCTTCGACTTTTGTTGAAGGTTCTTTGGTGTGAGTTTTGTCTTCTTCAAGTATCGTTGTCACAGATGGATTTACATTACATGTTTTCAGCGATCACTGAACAGACTTAGTGATAATCGCTGGAACTAAAAGATAGAAGCATAAATACTTCGTATAAGGTAAAATAAAATATCATCAAGTCACTGAGAGAAAGGATCAACAAAAGAAAAAATCAAAATTTTGAAAATCAGAAAGAATCAAAGCTGAGAAAGAAGCTAGTTTCTTTAAAAGAGAAACGAACCTTCTTACAGAGGAAAAAGAGGTGATTGAAAAAGAAAATAGAAAAATTAGAGTCTCTTAAAAAAATCAGAAGAAGAGAAACTTCTTGATCTGAACAAGAATGTTAGGTGGCGTTTGTTTTTTAAGAGGTGCTAAAGTTCGAAGTCTGAATTCAATTTGATTTTTAAGAGGTGGTGTTGAAGTCTGAAATCTGAATCAGTCAGACTGTTTGTTTTTACGTCTGAAATCTGAAATCTGAAATCTGAATCAGTCAGACTGTTTGTTTTTACGTCTGAAATCTGAATTAGTCAGACTGTTTGTTTTTACGTATGAAGTCTGAAATCTGAATCAATAAGATTGTTTCTTTTTGTAAACTGACAAACTTCTGAAGTTTGAAATCTGAAATCTGAATCAATAAGACTGTTTGTTTTTTGTAAACTGACAAACTTTGGAAGTCTGAAATATGAATCAATTTATTTCAGTTAAATTTAACTAAAATATCCAATCATTTAAACCATTTGCAAACTACCATATATTTTGAACACAATAAAAAAATTCAATGGAAATACGTCAATTGATTCAACATACAATAGAAAACACGAACAAAGTCTCATAACAACTAGAATCAATATTCATTTTGCATTAATTATGTCGCAATTTCTTCTCTTAAACTAGCCATATATGTTTGGTCAGCGGCACTCCCATGCGATTGAATATCTTCAGCCTTATCCTCATCATCGTTTCCTTGTTCGTTGGTTTGATCATACTCAGAAAATAACTCATCACTTAAACCTTGCTTCCGGATGAAGTTGTGAACCGCAAAACATGCAATAACAACGTCTCTTTGAACCTCAAGTGTAAATGGTGCCATTCTTTTCAATATTGAAAAACGTGCTTTCAGGACGCCATAAGAACGTTCAATAACATTTCTAAGTTTTGCATGAGAATGATTGAACTTTTCATGCTTTTCATTGCTCGTCGACGACGAAAATCTCCGAGCCAATATCTAACATTACGATACGACACCATATATTCTCGAGTATTTGTATACGTAGCATCACATAAGTAATATTTATCTAAAAACAATAAATAAAATGCTTGTTTAAATGAATATAGCAAATATATTACCTGTAAAATCAATAGTATACCTGAAGAAGGAAATGGAAATCCAATAGCACCATCTATTAAATCTTCAGACAAAAGTCTAGAATCATGTGCAATTCCTTCCCATCCGGCAACAACAAATGTAAAAACCATGTTGAAATCACAAATTTCCAAAAACATTTTGATAACATTCATTCTTTTCTCGTCATCTGTATAAATGTTTCTCTTGAATAGGGACGATAGCATGTATTAAAGTTCCCTCCAAGGCGCTAATTGCTCCCTACATTAAAGCTATATAGTCAAAATAAATTTAGTAAGGAAAGTTATACTATTATCAAATTATTATTTACCTAATATATTTGTCGTAACCTCCTATTATTCCCAGGGATGTCTGGATCAGAATTGAATGATGTAGGAACTATGATCTCTTTTGCAAACTCCATCATTTTATCCAACACTTCATGAAAAAATTTATAAATTGTTTGTGTTGAGTGTTGGAACCTGTTTTTCAACACTCTATAACGTTGATTGTGACCTATAATCATTAGAAAGATAGTCATCTTTTCTTCGACCAATATATGTTTGCTATCCGTTAACCAACCTTTTGCTTTAAAGCGATCACATAATCGAATGAAAGCTTCACGTGACATTCACAACAAGTCAATACATTGCCGATTACTACCTTCAAGTAATTCTTTTGTAAATTGATGTCCAGTTATTGTAGACATATTATCTCTTTTCCTTTTTAAACGAATTTGTCGCAAGTAGAACATATGTAAAAATACGACGATGAGAAGTATAGTTTTGTTATTATTATCCATGATAAACTGTTAAAAGCATAAATAAAATTAAAATAGAATGAAACTTGAATATCAAACGCATTACGAAATAACAACTTGTTCAACTTCCAAAACACGTAACCAAGTAGTCAAATATCAAACACATATGCAAATAACATGTTCAAATATAAAACGCATAACCAAGTAACTTGTTAAAATTCTAAAACTAATCCATGAGTCTCATTCGTCTTGTCATCTTTGAAATCCATGATGTTAATATATCAATGTCTAAAGGGATCGTCAACCATGTCTCTCTTAATAACGTTGACTACCCAAAAATGTCAATGGTTGCATTATAAAGAGGATCCCTTTTATCAAGGTCAAGAGTGTTCAATCGTTCCATACAAGCATTTAGATTTGAGGTTTGTTGTGCAACAAGTGTCTGAAGTGCACCCCTCTTTTCTAAAGTCAATTAATCCATGTCGACCTTGGTTTTACTCTTCTTATTCGGTCAAGACGAAGTTGTGCTCGCTTTGTTAACAGTTGGTCCTTCCTCCTCATCACCATCCACCTCATTTTCAGTATCTTGAGTATTGTGGATATTAGATGTAAATGATGATGATGAAATCATAGTCCTCTCATATGTTGAACTAGGGGCATAAGCACGAGATCCAGTAGCAGAAGTCCCCTCGAACAAAGCTATACGTAACTCATGATATACCAATATTGATGTCTTTAAAATTCTTGCTTTTTGATGTCCCTGCATCCAATTTAAGTATAATTATTTATATGATACCCGTGCTTTTGTCTTTAATATCTAAAAAGGAAAAAAAAAGTAACCTTGAAGAAATCTTCCCATTCTTGATTTGTTAAAGTGAACGTATTCATTTATGGGTCATAAATATTCCCTGTTCTATTCCTTAAGTACACCTATCCCAAATACTTTCCCTTTAAATAATCATATTGATTTTTCAATAGCTTTTGGGTGAGTTTTACATGGCACACTTCCTCAAGTTTGGTTGCCAACTTCACCCAAGTTTCTTTGTGAAGACTACCTCCGTTTCGACCCACCTTATTGACTTCTTCTATACAGGTCTCTAAAAAGCAATTGGTAAGTTCATTTGTCCACCTCACATACACATTCTCGTCCATCACTAATTATCATACAAGAAAAAATCACAAATTGCAAAATAATCATACTCTAATAAAGATTGGTTCATGTAAATGTGAGCTTCAAATCTTAAATGGATTTAAGTAGAGGGTTTGGTTCTTGTGGTAATAGCAACTAATTAGGAAAAGGTAATAGAAACTAATCAAGAAAAGGTAATAGCAACTAGTCTAGATAAAAACACAAGCCCAAGTGTGGAAACCGGACAAAATCGATTACATGTATGCACATAAGGATATATTATGGACCCAACATGTCACAATCGACAAATATTTCAACAATTTTTTATGATTTACATACTAATGAGGTTTACCGCATCCCATTTTGACACAGACAAAACCAATCCTTGCTTCATAGGTTTACTATTCAAGAGCTTGTCATACACCAGCAATGCATTATCCCTTATATTCTCATAATATTCTATCAACTATACAATCCATGACGTTTTTCTAAAAAATACCATCATTATCAACATTTACTCCATCAAAGACTTCACCTTTAGTTTTATGATTTAAATACTAATGAGTAATCAAATAACATATGAATTAGTTAATTAACCCTCCATTAGGCTAATTGGTATGATTAATTAATAGATCAAAATTAAATGGGTCAAGGTTTGAACTAGAATTCCTTATGGCTTTTAATTATATTGGGCCTAATAGAAGCATTTTGCACTACAACCACCAGCCCAACAGAATAATCTGAAATTTGCCCATAAGGTTACAAGAAACAACACAAAAAAGGTTACACTACAAGTATGAAAATGCAGGTCTTTTTTGAGATACAGTAGATGCTATTGTTGGGTTAAAGTTGCTATTGTTGAGATACAGTAGCTGCTGTTGTTGGGTTTGAAAACACAGTATCAAAATGGAGGTTTTTTTAGATACATTAGCTGCTGTTGTTTTGTTAAATTAGCTTCTGTTGTTGGGTTTTATGATCCGAAAGGAAAATACTTATCAAGTAGTTGGTTGAATGGGGGTGTTATATATATATATATATATATATATATGTAGGCATTGCAATTTGTACAAGAGAACCCATATGAAGTATACCCAGCAGTATAACAAGTTAATGTTTTAATATTCATTCTTTCCCTTAAAGATCACTTCGATCTTATGTCCATAACTTCTTTTGGTGAGAAGACCTCTATAATGAACACAATGAAATTTCTCAATTCTTAAAAACTGAAATGCAGATCTCCTTATGCAATATTCTAGTGAAAAATCTGCACTAGTATTTTGCGCTACTAGAAAGGGGGCACAAGAAGCAGCACAACGACTGTCCCAGACAATAATCTTACATTCTTTATGGTGACAAACAGATGCAATCTTACATCCTTTATGGTGGCAAATATAACATGTCTAACATGTGGTGACAAGCAGGAAAGGTTGAAGGAAGCTCCAACATGAATAACATCATTGCATTCCTTCTACCTCTCTTGTAAGTTCAACAAAATCACACGACAAACACATAGGCGATGACTGGTGCAGAAATTAAACCCATAAATAACTAGTAGTAACAGGATTGAAGATGCAAAAATCAAACCCATTCAAGAACAAGTATGCAGATTACTTAAATCCTAATATGATCCATAAATCAAAGAAGATGCATAAATCAAACCCATTTAACAGGATACATGTTTATTCTTCAATAAAAATCAAACCCATTTAACAGAATACCTTAAATCAAGAAATCAAAGAAGACACAGAAATTAAAGAAGAATTGAAATCGAGATAGATACCTTAAATCAAGAGCTTGGTAGACAGATCGAGAGCTTCAGAGATGAGAGATGGAGAGTTGATATAGATCAACAGTTGACAGAGTTGAGAGATGAGAGACCGAGACAGAAAAGTTGATTTAGAGAAGTCGAGTACAAAGAGATCAACGTAGGTAGGCGACGATTTGAAATAAGTGGCTTCTCAATCACTAAAATTTTCAGACCTAATAAGAGCTTTTAAGCTCTTAATTGGAAAAAAAAAAACAAACACACTGAATCCTCTTATATCTGACCGATTCAGACTTAAGAGGGCATTAAGAGCTTTTTTATAAAAAAAACAAACAACCCCTTAGAAGGGATCTGAAAAAGAAGGTGAAAGAATTAAAAGAATATGAGGTTGATAGATTAAATTATGTGGCTCTAAAAGAAGTTTTTCAAAAAGAAAGAGAAGTTCTTTATCAAAATCTTCAAACCAATGAACTTTTGATAAAAAAATATAAAGGCGCCCAAGATGTTTACAAAAAATTTAATAGTCGGATGAACACTCAAGGCCCAGGGTATAATGAACTTCATTCCTTCATAGGGAACAAGAAAAAAACCCTTGAATCAACTTTTAATTTAGGGTGTGTTCAAAGACTATTCTTCAATACCAACCTCAACATTCAAGAGAGTCAAAGTAAATGGGAATTCCATTTTCACTAGACAAAACTTCAAAAATGTGGTATACGAAAGTAGCACAGATAAATTTATTGATCAAACAGAGCCCTTGGTATGCACAGTAGAGTCTTTGAACAACCAAGTGATACTATAATTTTTTTCTCAAGCAAACCAGAGACCTCTGGAAACTCTTCAGTTCAACCAAAGCCTTAGGTTACGCCATCAAATCAATTAGAAAGTGTTATTGATGCACCCAAACTTCTGGTCAAGGAACAAGAGACCACTGGAAATTCGATAGAGGTACTAGAGCCACTGGTTGCACTGTCAATAGAACCAAAACCTCTGGTTGACGAAATAGATGTTTTGGGTAAATCTGATCTAGAACCCATTATTATTGAAATCAGCTCCCATGAGATCTTAAGCTTTTCAGAATCTAAAAAGGACTTCCTTGACACTAATTCTGATGAAGATATAATTTGTGAGTTCTAGGAATAGTTGTGAATAAGAAAAGGTCCAGTATCAAAAATCCCAATGAATCCTGGCTTTATAGAAGTGTGCTTAAAAGCAAAATCTTCCTTGGAACTTGCAAAAGAGGAAAAGAAAAAGATCTCTCAAGCCAAGGAAACTTCAAAGCCTAAATGTTAACCATTCATGTTTGTAAAGTTTACACCTAAATAGAAACAGAAGGGAATCGCTATTGATAACTCTAACATTCACATTTCCTCTTATTCAAAAGGGAAGAAAGCCAAGGAATTTCTCAAGTAGGAAGTAAAACCGAAGTTTGTATAATGACCAATGCTAGAATAGAAAATTTCCATAAGACTTCTATTTCTAATATTTCAAATCCAAAAGAAAATTGATAAACAATCATTCGTATGCATAAATAATTGTCGTTGTTTAACTCTTTTAAATCAGTTGAGAAAACATATCCTAGACGAAAAATGCATATTTTCGGAGTCCATATATAGATATGAAGATCCTCAGACACAAAAACCGCAAACGAAAAATAAACTCAAACCTGCAAAGGTTAAGGGTGGTAAGAAAAAGCAATCCAAGCCTGAAAAAGCAATCCAAGCCTGAAAAATCTGAGTAAAAGAAAGCTCCCCAAGTTAACAAGGAAGGACCTATTATGAAACGGATACCTAAGAAATCTTAACTTGTCTTGCAGGGCCAGCATATGCAACTATGGTATATGGACTCGAGTTGCTCCTGACATATAAGCGGTGATAAAAGTCAACTATCCTCATTTATCAAAATATCCAGAGGATAAGTGACTTTTGGAAGGTATGATCAAGGGGTAAGGAACTCTTATGAAAGGAAACATATCCATAGAAAAAGTGGCTTATGTTGAAGGCTTAAAGCATAAGTCAATTTTATGATAAGGGACTAGAGATAAGATTCTGAAAAGGATTTGTATCATTGAAATAAAATATGGACTTACCATTATCAAGGCAAAAAGATAGGGTAACCTTTACCTTCTGGATTTCCAATCCTCTATGGGTTAAGAGACCTTGTGTCTTGTTTCCCATAGGAGTGAAGAAAATAGACTTTGGCACCAAAGATTTTCGCAACTAAAATTTCAAGTTTTAAAGAAACTAGCCAAACATAAGTTACTAAAAGGTATATCTGATCTAAATTGTGAAAAATATCATTTATGCTCTGCCTCTGAAATGGGAAAACTCCAAAAGAGCATGACATGAGTCTAAATTTGAAGCCACTTATTCGAAACCATTGGATATGCTTCATATACATCTATGTAGTCCCACATTCACTCAAAGATTATCCAAGAAGAAGTACATCGTGGTCCTTGTTGATGAATATATGAGGTAAACATGGGTTGAGTTTGTAAAGAAGAAATATGATGTTCCTGATCTTCTCATCTCGGTGTTGAAAAGATTTCAAGTCCTTCTACAGTGCAAGATTAGAAAACTACGAAGTGACAATGGAACCGATTCAAGAATTCCCGAATTGATGAATTTCTTCTCTGTTGGGTTCAAGATTAGTGCTAAAATGTTGTATTCAAGTTTCTCCATTTACTTAGCTTTATTGTAATTAGTTTAGCTTTATTTTTCTTAGTATAAATAGTCTTTCCTTTGTAATTGTAATTACACATTGATTACATCATTAATCAGAGAAAAGGTGATTTGACAGCAAAGTAATTCTCTCTATCCAATCTATCTTGAATTCATATTTGTTCTTGAGATTTGATGAAGATTTCTTCAAGATTTGTATGAAATCTGGACTTATCAATTGGTATCAGAGCAAGCTGCAGCAGTTTGGATTTGAAGATATCCATTTTACACATTTTGCACAAATTTTTTGTTAATTTTTCGATCTGATTCACCTGTGTTCATCACTGTTCTTGATAAAAAATTTTACCAGATTGGTTTTTGGGTCATAAATTGCTCATTTTTGGGTGTTTTTAATCAAGATTTACATCGCCAGTTTCGGTTTTGCATTTTATACAACTTTGATTCACACAATTTTGTGATTTTCACAAGATTTGATGCT
>NW_020203732.1:0-863 GCF_001531365.2 Cynara cardunculus var. scolymus | reverse complement strand
ACTTCTAAACCGGACAACATTGTGCGGATTGCTAATCCGGACAAATTTTGTGCTTTATTTCCAAGTGTTGAATGTGTGCATATTACAGTTTACATTTTATCAAATACCTTTTTGTAAACTGATCTTTTAAATTCAAACTTTGAACTGCAGTAGATCCTAAATTTTCATACTACGAAGATGAGTTCAAAAGAAGCGATGGCGATTGGTACTGATACCAAGCCACCAGTATTGTTTAGAGGAGACTACAATCAGTGGAGAGATAGATTCTTGAATTTCATTGAAAGATTGAAGGAAGGAGAAATGATCTTACAATCTCTACATGAAGGTCMAGCTGAATTCTTTGTGACTATACCAGCTGATCCTATTGTGGGTGTTYCTGAACAGAAAGTACCAAAGCGTAAAGATCAATATACTCCTGAAGATAATGAAAAAGCACATGCTGACGTGCTGTGCAAATCATACATGATGCAAGCACTAACCAATGACATATAYACAAGTATAGATAGCTACAAGTCATYTGGTCACAGCATGTGGGTTCAAATAGARARGATGATGATGGGATCTAARGTTRGRACTCAACTGAAGATCACTAACTGTATTTCTGCATATGAAGAGTTCAAGGCTAAGGAAGGAGAAAGCCTTGATGATGTCTATAACCGTCTTGCTAGGTTGCCGAATGAGCTCACGAAGAATGGAATCTCTAAAACCACCATCGAGATAAATGTTAAGTTTCTTAACAATCTCCAACCAGAGTGGAAAAWGTTTGCTAACAATATCAGATTCAACAAACAGCTATCTGATATTGATATACATGAAATTTACGAAACTCTGAAGCAGAATGAACAAGATGTTTTAGAGATCCG
>NW_020203731.1:10772-17252 GCF_001531365.2 Cynara cardunculus var. scolymus | reverse complement strand
CTTAAGTGATGCACAAAGAACTCGAGAGGGTCTTTGAATAATTACGTGGAGACGCAAATTTTGTATGCATCTAGCTAGGGGTTAAGCAATAGGTATTTTTATCCCAAAGAGATTTGGGTAAAAATCGCATTTCTTTTACTTTTTAGCTAGATCGGCAAGTTTCGAAGTGGTAAACGTAAAAACCTTATGGAATTTTATGAGGCCCGGTTATAAAAGTTTACTTTCTAGAGATTGGAGTTTTTATAAACAACTCAGAAAAGTCTAACCATTTTATTGTTAATTTTATCTTAAGCAACACTTGCACCCATGCCCATTCTTTAATATTAGAAGTTTATTTCCTTATTTAGCTAGTCGGTCCTATTTCGGTCTTTTTATAAACAAAAATCCAACTTTTATTTCACATCTCGAAACTCATGTAAGAAGTTCTTGAAAAATCTCTGAATCTCAGTAGTATCATCTCTATGGGAACGATCTCGGTACTTTGTACCACTTTATTACTTGCAAGCGATCATAGTGTCGGCGTGCACTTAAACCGCCACTATGGGAACTTTCTAACCCTCGCTTTGTGATTTTAAATATGTGTTGCAGGAGGTGCAGACGGTAAGGGGAAAGGGAAAATGTGATATTTTCCATTTTGCATAGCTGTATGAAGAATTACTTTTGATGTGTACAGTTTTGATAGACAAACGATGATTAGTAGAAGGATTGTATTTTGAATTTTTGGTCCATGTATTTTGTATTGGTAAATTCTTGTACTATGGGACCTATGTGGTGTATAAACATGTATTTCTTGTGAATGAAGAATTAACCAAAGGGCCTTTGGCCTAGCGGTATCGGAGCCCTTGCCTTCTAGGAGGTCAGGGGTTCAAACCTCACCATAGGTGAGGAAGGTGTGTGAGTTTATTTGTTGCATTTGTCGTATATAAATATTATATACTTCAACAAACAAAAACAAAGTAATTACATTTTGCTCAAACTCTGTCAATTACCACTACAATTGGAAATTACGCTAGACTCCATTCGTTTTGATTTTTCTTACATGATTCGTCTCTGCGCTAAGTGGCATTAAGTCAATCTGTTAAGTTGGGGGTATTGTGGTCATTCTATCTTTTTCTTTTATAATTTTTTCGGTAGAAGATATTCAAACTTTGCACATGTGATTGCATTTTTAAGAAAAACAAAAGAAGCTACATTAAAAAGACTTGGCATTATAAACAAGTATTTATAAAGTTTGTCGTAAAATATAATCACTAAAGGAATGGTTCTCATAAAAAACAATCACATATTAACGAACTGGTATGTTTTTGTCATTTCATTTATATGCGGGGCATTTTGTAAAAGAAAATTAACTTTCATTTCGCGGGATGATTTTCGTAACAAAGTGGAAACTATAAAGTTTCTGGTATAATTTCGAAAGTTGAGTGACAAAATTAGCTCTAGTTCAACTAAATAACTCGAACAATTTTTATAATTTACTCTTAAAAAATTACCATCATAAAAATCAGTCTAGTTTTAGAATTGATAGTTATAAAAAGGAAGCTACATTCTAAAAAAACCATGCATTGCGGACCAACCAAATTTTAAAGTTTATCGTAAAATATAATCCTCCAAGCAATACTCCTCATAAGAGAGCAGTTAAAWTCTAGAGTAAATTATGGATTTGGTTTTGTCATTTATTATGGAAATGATCTTTTATCTTCATATATTATCAAAGAACGCTCCAACTATGCATTTTGTATTAAATTTGGCCCCTCACGCTAACAGCCGTCCATGTTGTTTGTTAACTATGAGGGTAAATTGGTCTCATTAGCATTTCTTTTTCCTTTATTCTGCCTTTTTTTTCATACCATCGACTAAATCTGTAATTTACTTTGTAGTTTTTTTAATTTTTATTATTTAAATTGATTTATTTTCATTTATAAGATTTCCTATGGTCCTTCACTCACCTCCACCATCTCCGGTGACCGGCAATCGCAACAATGCTTTGATTACCCTGCAACAATGACATAGAGAAGAACAAACATATAAACATAAACGTATGAATTGATTATGAACATATAGGAAAGAACACAAGACTTGTGATGCATCAACAACACATCTTTGTACGTTTGGGTTTATAAATTTTTAAAACTATCACATCACAAATTGTAACACCCCCAAACACCACATTTGCATAGAACACATATTTCATTACATAGAAACATGGATTACATCAAAAGGTCCCACTAGTACAAGGATTACTATATGTACAAAATCTACATATAAANAAGATTTCCTATGGTCCTTCACTCACCTCCACCATCTCCGGTGACCGGCAATCGCAACAATGCTTTGATTACCCTGCAACAATGACATAGAGAAGAACAAACATATAAACATAAACGTATGAATTGATTATGAACATATAGGAAAGAACACAAGACTTGTGATGCATCAACAACACATCTTTGTACGTTTGGGTTTATAAATTTTTAAAACTATCACATCACAAATTGTAACACCCCCAAACACCACATTTGCATAGAACACATATTTCATTACATAGAAACATGGATTACATCAAAAGGTCCCACTAGTACAAGGATTACTATATGTACAAAATCTACATATAAATTTTCCAAAACAAATCCTGTACTACTACATGTAATATAACATGTATCTTCAAAAGTAGACAACATGTTAGGAAAATAATCACATATTTAAATACCTTAGGTGATAACCAGGACCTAGTTATCACATTATCCACCCCTTCAAAAGAATTCCATCCCGGAATTCCTTTAATCAAAGAGCCATGGGTATTCTGATCTCATCTTTGATTCCAATTCCCATGTTGCTTCTGGTCCCTTGTGAAACATCCACTGAACCTTTACCAGACTTATTTCTTTGTTTCTTAATATTCTGATCTTTTGGTCAATTGCGGCTTCTGGTGTTTCCACAAAATTCAACTTATTGTCAAATTGAATATCTGGCAATGGTATAGCTAGATTCGGATCAGCCAAACATTTCTGTAGATTCGATACATGAAAAGTGTTGTGAATCCGACTCAGCTCTTCTGGCAGCTCTAACTGATATGCTACTGGCCCAATTCGTTTACATATTCTGAACGGCCCTACATACCTCGGACTGAGCTTTCCCTTCCTTCCAAATCTGACAACACCCTTCCATGGCGAAACTTTTAACATTACAAAATCACCTATACCAAACTCAATCGGCTTTCGACGATTATCTGCATAACTTTTCTGGCGATCTTGTGCTGCTTTGATTCTTTCGCGAATTTGTTCGATCTTTTCAGAAGTTTCTTGAATAATTTCAGGACCCGTTAGCTGTTTCTCACCCACTTCATTCCAACACAACGGCGTTCGATATTTACGTCCATACAACACTTCATATGGTGAAGCTTGGATACTGGAATGGTAACTATTGTTATATGCAAACTCTATCAATGGCAAATGATCTTCCCATGATCCCCCGAAGTCAATAATACAACTTCTTAACATATCTTCGAGAGTTTGAATAGTTCTTTCACTCTGCCCATCAGTCTGCGGATGATAAGCTGTACTTAATCGGATTTCAGATTCCAAAGCTTTCTGTAATCCTCCCCAAAACTTGGAAATAAACCGACTATCTCTATCAGAAATAATGGACAATGGAACACCATGTCTAGTAACAACTTCTTTAATGTAAATATGTGCTAGTTTTTCTAAAGAGTACTTCTCTCTTATCGGTAGAAAATGCGCAGATTTAGACAAACGATCAACAATTACCCAAATCGCATCATACCCCTTTGGAGTTCGAGGTAACTTCATAATAAAATCCATGGTAATGTGAGCCCATTTCCATACAGGTATCTCTAACAATTGAAGACTTCCATACGGCTTCTGATGTTCAATCTTAACCTGTAAGCATGTTAGACACTGTTCCACATATCGAGCTATGTTTCTTTTCAATCCTGGCCATCAATAAAAGGGTTTCAAATCCCTATACATCTTATTGGTGCCTGGATGGATAGAGTATCAGGATTTGTGACTTTCATTTAATATCATATTTCGGATATCTCCAAAATATGGTATCCAAACTCGTCCTTGAAAGCACATTAACCCTTCATCATTCTGTTCTAAGTTTGAAATCATCTTACCCAACTTTTCTGATTTGATAAGATCTTCTTTCATAGCTTCCTTCTGACATCTCAGAATGTCTTTATGAATATCAGAGATTAAACTTATTCTCATTGCCACCTTTTAATGGTTCCACTCCTTTCTTTTCTACTCAAAGCGTCAGCTACCACGTTGGCTTTTCCTAGGTGGTAAAGGATTTCACAGTCATAATTATTAACAAGTTCAATCCACCGATGCTGTCGCATATTTAAATCTTTCTGGCTGAACAAATGTTGTAGACTCTTATGGTCTGTGTAAATTTGGCACTTGGTTCCCAGAAGATAATGCCTCCAAATTTTTAGAGCGAATACTACTGAAGCTAACTCCATATCATGAGTTGGATATTGCTTCTCATGATCTTTCAATTGTCTCGACGCATAAGAAATCACTTTTCCTCTTTGCATTGGTACACATCCCAACCCTAGCTTTGAAGCATCGCTGTATACCACAAAGTCTTCAGATCCATCTGGTAGAGTTGATACCGGCGCACTACAGAGGTGATCTTTTAATAGTTGGAAAGCTTCTTGTTGTTCTTTTTCCCACTGAAACTTAACATTATTTCAAGTCAATTTGGTTAATGGCACGGTTATTTTAGAAAAGTCTTGAATAAACTTTCGGTAGTAACCTGCCAAACCCAAAAAGCTACGAACTTCAAATGGAGTCTTTGGAGCTTCCCATTTTTCAACTGCTTCTATTTTCCTTGGATCAACTTTTACCCCTGATTCCGAAATGACATGACCCAGAAATTGAACTTCTCTTAACCAGAATTCACACTTGGACATTTTAGCATACAACTTTTCTCTTTTCAACAATTCCAGTATCAGACGAAGATGTTTTGCATGTTTTTCTTCAGTTTTAGAGTATATAAGAATATCATCGATAAATACAATAACGAATTTATCAAGATATTCCTTACATATCCTATTCATTAAATCCATAAAAGCTGCGGGTGCATTAGTTAAGCCGAATGACATAACTAAGAATTCGTGATGCCCGTACCTTGTCCTGAATGCTGTTATGGCAACATCTTCTTCTCTGACTTTAAGCTGATGATATCCTGACCTCAAATAGATTTTGAAGAAATAACTTGCTCCCACCAATTGGTCAAACAAATCATCAATCCTTGGTAAGGGATACTTGTTTTTGATTGTCAACTTATCCAGTTCACGATAGTCTATACACATTCGCATAGACCCGTCCTTCTTCTTAACAAATAAGACCGGAGCACCCCAAGGTGAAGTACTGGGTCTAATAAATCCCTTATCTGTTAAATCTTTCAATTGTGCCACCAATTCTTTCAGTTCAGATGGAGCTAAATGAAATGGCTCTTTTGCTACAAGTGCAGCCCCTGGTATTAAATCAATTCGAAACTCAATAACTCTATCTGGTGGTAATCCAAATAAGTCTTCTGGAAAGACTTCTGGATATTCACTAACAATCGGAATTGTTTCTTCTTTTCTCTTTTCTTTCTTTAGATCAATTACATATGCCAAACATCATTGGCATTTCTTTCGAATACTTTTCCGGGCTTTCATTACTGACAAAATACTGGTATGATGATTCAGACGATCACCATAAATAACAATGGTTCTCTGATCTGGCATAACAATTCTGATCATTTTCTKATTACAAACAATACTAGCCTGATACTTTGCCAACCAGTCCATACCCACCACTACATCAAATTCCTTCATTGGCATGGGAAATAACCGGATCGGRAACTCACAACCCTCAATAACAATAATGTAGTTATTGAACACACTAGTAATAGTTTCTTGACTATTAGCAGTATCAACTACTAATTCGTCATCAAGTAACACAGAATTCAAACATGCAATTTGAGCAAATAATGGTGATACAAATGAATAATTTGCACCAGAGTCAAGTAACACCTTAGCACGTTTTGAATTCAAAAGGAATGTAACTGTTACTATATCTGGGGTTGTTTCTGCCTCGTTCTTTGTCATTTGAAATGATCTACCCCTGATTCCACTCTGGCCTCCCCTCGGTGCACTAGGCCTTCCACGGTTACTGGGAGTATTTCCTCCCATTGTCAGACGAGGAGCTCTCAATTGTGGACAATTTGGTCGAATGTGATCAGGTGAATTGCACTGAAAACATCTTTTGGGTGTAGTGCAGTCCCTTGACAAAGTCCTGTCTCTCCACAACGATAACATCTTTTGGGTTCAGAGGGACAACTTCCCTGGTGTATCTGTTGACACTGCGGGCAGGTTCTAACAGAAGGCAACTGAGGAACACTACTATTTGGTTTAATAAATTTGGGTCTTCGAAAACTAACTGAAGATCCTTCCCACTTTCTTTTCTC
>NW_020203731.1:4440-5577 GCF_001531365.2 Cynara cardunculus var. scolymus | reverse complement strand
AGATTTCTTTCCCTCCCATTGGAGATCAGCAAGATCATCTTGACATACCAAACCATGGAGGGGAATCAACATCAATGATTCTGGATCAAGAACTGGACCTGCACCTTACCGACATCCAGAATCTTGCTGAATTTACCAACAACTTATCATGGATTCCGGATCTACAACAGGAACAGCACCTTACGGACATCCTTAATCCTAGTGATCCGTTTTCTAACAAACAAAACTTCTTCGAAGTTGAGCATACCTGCAATCCCTTCAAACAGAACCATCGGATTAATTCAAATGGGATAATCAATGGCTTCACATTCGACGATGCTGATCAATCACATGTCAACAGTGAACATTCTTTTTAAGGAACACAATTCTTGGAAACATATGGGAACTAGAATTCATGATTCCGATAGTSTTGGGGGTGTGACAAATCACATGGCATATGTAGATGACGGGTCAGGGTTCAACAACAGATTTGCTTTCATGGAACCAAGTTCTTTGTTACCTTCACAATTTAATATTCAAGATTTCAACGATGGTGGAAACGGGATGAATGAAATGGGATATACAGATAACAGGAATCTGCACAGTTTTAATCCATCAGGAGGCATTGGTGAACTTGCAATCCAGTATCCCAATCATGGGGATAATTGATCAAGTTAGTGGAATGGTGAAGGCCAGTATGTCCTTCCATCTGAGCCAGAGCGCAATCAATGGAATTGAAGATTATACATATACCATAGCTAGTGGGACATGGAATTAGCGATGGAGAAGAACAGAGAGGTCTAGAAGGCGAAAAAAGAGGAAACGTGAAGATTTCTGTAGAGCACAACCAAGCTTTATTTACACATCGGCCATGCTAAAAAGAGCCTCAATGGCGAAGACACGTCTTACACCATGGCGGGCTTTTTTAAACACTGTATATATAGGGGCAGGTACAAACGAGAAAATGATCAATTTACGAAAAATCGAGAAGAAATATGGGTCACATATATAATTCATTAATTAATAAATACTATAAAAAACATAATTTTAGAAACTAGAATAATTATCATTTTAAATTGAATAAATACTTAAAAATCTCATTATATCTTTTAAATTTATTTATTTTTTAATTTTAATTATTAATAACTTTTTTATCAA
>NW_020203731.1:0-4335 GCF_001531365.2 Cynara cardunculus var. scolymus | reverse complement strand
ATACACTTTTAATAAAATAATTTCACAATTTTCATCAAATATCACATGTGATATCTATGAACAATTCATATGTGATAATTGTATATATTTTTTTCATCATATGTGATAATCGTAGATATTTTTGTTAATCATATATGATTATGTATATTTACATTTATAGATCTTTTTTTATGTAAATATTATCAAATGTGATAATACGTCACTTATATTCATATATATATTTATATATATATATATATATATATATATATTATCATATGTGATATGTACAAAAATTCACATAGTGGATCATATAAATGTATTACAAAACCAAAAGCATGTCGAACTAGTTTGAGCATCATGTTTGTTTTGACTCATAGGCTTGATTAGAGGATCTGTTGGATTATCTTCTAATTGAACTTTCCATATCTTCATGTCATCACGATTAATGATCTCTCAAATCAAATGACACCGTCTTAAAATATATTTGGAGTACGGATGTGACCTTGGTCAATTCACTTAAGCTATAGAACCCTCGTGTAAAACCCAATTTTTTAAAATATACAAATAGTATTATATGAGCCTTTAATTATTATTTTTAAATTCATTTGAAGTGTTAAAATATTTACGTAATAAATTAAAGGAGATAATTGTAGAAATCTTAAATAAATAAACAAATAATGAAAAGAAAGACAAAAAAGAAAAGAAAAGAAATTTTTTTCTTTTATTATTGGACAAAAAATGTAATACATCACGTCATGAGGGGTTTGGTGGTAAATGTCAGAAACTTGAGGGGGCTGAATGTCATCTTTTTCAAAGACGAGTGACCTGTTTTGCAAAAGTACATGACTGTTTGTAGAAAACGACTTCACAGCCTAAAACTCGTTATTTGGCCGATTTCTTCAACTAATAAGTCAAAACTCTTAGCATATAAATTGTAGAGCACTGGCTTAGGATCGTTTGGACTCAAATACCTAGTAAAATCGTTGAGTTTTGACAGAGAAATATGAGTTTGAAGTTCGGAATCAAAAATCTCGGGTTTTCACCAATTTTGGGTGAGATTCTTAACCAAATCTCTTGATTTTTATGTCTATAGCTTCGTTTTTAAGTACTCTATCAAACCCAGTAGCCTCATGTCTCATATTTGTGTTTATGTGGCTCGATTTTTATGTTTTGAAATTGTTGAATTTTAGTTTTAAAAACAAACTTTAAACGAGTAAATGGAACTTTAAATTCGTGTTCTTTATGTCAAAGTGTTGGTAAAAATATTATCAAGAGTTTGGTGCAAAAGAATGAAGAAAAAAGGTCAACAAAACGAACCATTTTCAAGCTCAAAAAGGTAAAAATCGTTTGTGCGTCCGGGTCGAACCTGACCCGCATCCGTTTACCCTTTTTTAAAATGGGAATAAAAACAATGAGGGCGGGATTCGTACCCACGACCTCAGCCTTGAAGTTTTGATGCATTAACCAGTAAGATAACTTTGAGTTTTGTTAATCTTATGCACTGATATTATTAATATGAACTAAACATTTAAGTTTCAAAGATTAGCATTTAACCCCCTGAAGTTTCAGAAAATATTTTTCTCCAATATAACTTTATGAGACTTTCATCAAGTTTATTATATTTTGTAAAATGCAATCTTTGACCCAATTTCGATTATTTATCTCGTTTAGTTACCAAAATGACCCTATAAATGAGAAATCGGTATTTTAACAATAATTTGTGTATTTGCGTCCAAAATTTACCGAAATAGTCATATATCTTAGGGATTGGTCTGTGAACTTCATTTTTATATTATTATTTTTATAAAATTACCAAAACGAGCCTATATTTGGAAATCGGTATTTTAGCAATACTCTACGTATTTGCTTTATAAAATTACCGAAATGACCCAATGTCTTGGGAATTGGTATCTAAGTGTTATTTTAAATCTAATCCCTATGAAMTTACCAAAATRACCCTACAATTTGGAAATCTGTATTTTAGCAATACTTTACGTATTTGCTTTATAAAATTACCGGAATGACCCAATTGTCTTGAGAATTGGTATCAAAGTGTTATTTTAAATCTAATCCCTATGAAATTACCAAAATGACCCTGTAATGTGGAAATCGGTATTTTAGCGATACTTTACGTATTTGCTTTGTAAATTACCTAAATGACCCTATGTCTTGAGATTTGGTATCTAAGTGTTATTTTGAATATAATTCTTATTAAATTACCAAAATGACCCTACAACTTGGAAATTGGTATTTTAACGATACATTACGTATTTGCCTATAAATTACCGAAATGACCCTAAATCTTGGGAATTTGTATGTATGCTTTATTTTGATTATTACACTTATGAAATTACCAAAATGACCTCACAATTAGGGAATTTTAACAATACTTTGAGTATTGCTTAATAAAATTACCAAAATGCCCCTACGATTGGGATTGGACTTTTTAAGCACAATTTTAATATTCGATTTATGATATGTACCAAGAATGTTCTAAATTAGGGAATTGGTTAAAGCTATACATTTGGTATTCGGCTTCTTAAGATTACCGAAATTCCCCTAGACTTGAAAAATTGGTATTCTAAACATTATTCCGAGTATTAATTATGTTAAACTTTAAAGTTATGGCATGACCATTATTTATATGGGTGTGACATGTTGTCACCATTATTCACTTACAAATATTAAAAGAGACGTTTTGACCACAAAACATTATTTACGTTGCAAACGATTTAGTTTAGTTATTTTGGTAAAATACTTATTGTTCAAGAAAATGAGAAGTATATTGCATATTTTTATAAAATGAACGAGCAACAATTAATATCATAACGACGTCACATTATTCATAATATTTCAAGAAAATATTTGAGCGAACTTGAGAGATGATGGTATCGGGGGTTGATCAATAAAAATTGTTAAGTTTAGTCGTGCTAAGATTGTTGGAGAATAATGATCAATTTAGTTTCGATTATCTAAGGTGTTTAGGAAGGGTATGAATTATCATGTAGGTTGCAATTTTTTAGAGAACGACCTATCGAACGTTCACGATTCAAGGTGAGCACATTATGCAATTTTTATGGAATATATACATTATTATTACAAAGTAATTTATCCATGATGTTTGCATGATGTGGTTATATGCATATGATGATAACTTGATTCTATTGATGTATATGATATCTTAGTATATGCATGATATGAAAGATGAAGTTGATAAGAAAGATTATGATGACTTGATATTATCAATATGATATTCAAGTATGTGTATAATGTGAAAAGAATGACGATGACGCATATGTGATTTATGTTGTCACTTGCATGAGATGTATGTWGMATGYCACGATRAGATTTGCATTAATGAGTGAGTATTGCAAATAAATGATATGCAACTAGTATGATTTGGCAAGATTCGTCCACCATACGCGGTGGCTTGGACATGAAAGGAGGGCTTGCAATTCTGAGGACTTGGAGTCGTCGTCCATAGAATACGCCCCATACGCAAAGAAAAGTGACGAGTCGAGGCCTCACTTGCAAGGTAATAACTAAAATACACTAAAAAAACTGTTTATGTGTGCATGTGATCATGAAACCATATTGTATTCACTAAGCTTTTAGCTTATACTATACATGTATATATCTCAGGTATCAATTGTCAGTAGACGAGTTGAATGAAAAAAGAGGAAACTATGTTTTTAATCATGTTTGATTAGATATTTAATTAGCATTGATTACGTTAAAGTATTTTACGCTTCCGCAATTATATAACGAATTATGTTTAACACATTATGTATGCTTGAATTTTTAAGTTCGTATTTTGTTCATGTCATAAGTTATTAAGAATGATGTCACGACACTCGAACGAAAAGGAAAAAAATCGAGGCATGACACCTCGTTATTGCAATATATCTCGATAGAGTCATATATGCTAGGAACTACTCCTAGTTCTGAGATGAATTTCTTTGTCCAAACAGCTTCCCTTGTTATGTCCGACACCGCAATGTACTCCGATTATGTATTTGAATCTACTACGTACTTTCTTGTAGCTCTTCCAACTCACAACACCACCGTTTAACATAAACACGTATGTCGACTACGTTTAAAGTCATCATAGTCGGTTTGGAAACTAGGATTTGTATACCATTTGATACATAGATATATTTCATGACCACCATACGATATTGTTGGTCCCAAGAGGGTCTACAAAAATACTAAACAGTTTGTAGAAGGGGGGGGGGGATGAATACAAACACAGAGTTTTCAAATTTAAAATATATATTGATAAAGAAGATCAATACAGATTTTACAAGATTGTTTGCGGAAAGATAAGGTAAAAGAAACCTATCTAAACAATCT
>NW_020203730.1:6671-16980 GCF_001531365.2 Cynara cardunculus var. scolymus | reverse complement strand
GCTCCAGTTTGCTTCAGGACGCGGTTCGTAGTGCTCAGGTATTTCAGGTGTGGTTCCAGTTGCTGGAACTCTAGGAATTAAATTCATTGGGACGTTGGGAGGGTTGTACAAAAACTCACAGATTCTAGGATGAATCCCTTCGAGGAAGTTCACCATTCGAACTTTCCACTGTGGGTGTTCTTCGCAAATGAGTGTTGGAGGTTTGGACTGTGAACCAGTACTCATAAAGGATGTATTGGCTTTATTTGCCATTGAAGGATGTAGAACCGAAAGAAAAATGAAGAAAATTGATAAAACAGTGAAAACAGGGTAACCTGGTGAAGAAGACGACTGTGTTCTTGAGCGAATGAGGGTGAATACCAAGAACAGAATAAATCAAATTAAAATTTGATTCCTGCTCTGATACCAATTGTAGAATCGATTAACTCAGTTTCTGGGTATAGATTACTTACTTGGATGATCTGTTTGATAGTGTTAACGCAGCGGAAGTGTTAAGAATCAAGCACAGTAGAAGTCAATAAGAACACGATGAAGACGATTGATGAACACAAGAGAGAGCTTCAAAATGATTTTCAATTCAATGAAAATGTTAACAATTACAATACTGAAGCACACTGAAATACAAGGGCCTACGTTGCTATTTATACAAGCAAGTAACCGTTTACTGACACGACCTAAAAGTAAATTAATCTAAGTCGTTCGATCAAAACAGATTACAGACAAGAACAGGTGATAAACACGAGCAGCTAATAAAGCTAAGTAAAACAACTAAAGAAGATCTATACAGAAGACATGTTGTAGAATCTCTGTGAGACACGACAGACGTTCTGTCGTCTTTGACTTGTAGCAATGTCTTTGTAGAGGACCAGTTTACAGAACCTCTGTGAGACACGACAGAGGTTCTGTCACTTGAGACTTGAATGCTTGAGCATCTTCTGTTGTTGGTCCTCTGAGGTCTTCTGTGACATATCATCTTCTGTCAATACTCGCAGTTTACTTTTTCTATACTTTTACATTTAAGGAAATGAGAGCTAACACATTAGTTCCTCTGTTTCCGAGAGGCCTCTAAAGGCCGAAGGAGTAGGGAAGAAGAAGTTAGAGAAGACTCATTCTGTGTTAAAACAATCAGATCTAGATAGAAAGGTTGCTAGAACTACCAATGCTAGGAATGATTGTAATAATTTATTCTTTAAAGATAATAAATCATTTTATCATTTAAAATCTTTTTATAATTGTGAATGTGTTTCTCTATTGCTGAAATTAAAACATTACTTCTCTTATCATAACTGTCTTCTCTCTGGGTCATCATAGTCTAAATCTAAGAAGACCCAGAAGAGGAAGAAGGCTCCTAAAGCCAAGTCTGTTAATTCAGGTCAAGAGACGAAGCCTCTTCCCAAGCTTAAAAAACAACCCTCTGTCCCTAATCATCGAGGACCCATTATGAAATGGGTACCTAAATCCCTATAATTTGTTTTGCAGAAGCCGCATATGGAAATTTGGTATATTGACTCCGGATGCTCAAGTCACATGACAAGCAATAAGAGGTTGCTCTCATCATACAAAGAGAAGATTGGAGGAAAAGTGACCTTTGGGGATAATAAACAAGGAGAAATAAAGGGATTCGGGGATCTACTACAAGGTAAGGTTTCTGTCTCCAAGGTTGCTTATGTCTCTGGGCTTAAACATAAACTTTTGAGAATAAGTCAACTGTGTGATTCTGGCTACAATGTCAAGTTCCAAAAGGAAGCTTGCTCCATTATGTCAGAATCAGGTCCGGAGTTGCTAAGAGCTAAGAGAAAAGGCAATCTGTATCTCATGAACTTCTCACCAAGAGACAACTCAGAGACGCTCTGTCTCATGTYTCGCAAGAGTGAAGAAGCTTGGCTCTAGCACCACAAGCTGTCTCATCTCAATTTCCAAAATATAGAGAAGCTTGTGAAGCATAATCTGGTTGACGAACTTCCTGCCATAAATTTCGAAAAGGACCATCTCTGCTCTGCGTGTGAAATGGGAAAGCTCCAAAGAGCATCCCATAAAACTAAGACAAATGTGTCCTGCATCAAACTTCTACATATGCTTCATGTGGATCTTTGTGGTCCAATTTCTGTGTAGAGTTTGTCTGGTAAGAAGTATATCTTAGTCCTAATTGATGAATATTCATGATATACTTGGATTGAGTTTGTAAGGCAGAACGCAGATGTCCCAAAGCTGCTAATCAAACTAATGACCAAGATTCAAGTACTTCTACAAAGCAAAATTCAGAAGTTGAGAAGCGATAATGGAACATATTTCAAGTACATCTGTGTACGTGCACCAAGAGATGCATCTGCGAGTGTAAGTGAAGGATCACAAACGACAAGTACATATTACTCTGGTCCTTCACACACCTCTGCTTCCTCTGAATATCATATCAATCCACAACCAGAGCAAACCAGCTCTGCCTTAGAGCCCAGTCATGTAGAACTAGAGAATAATACCTCTGCCTCTGCACCTGGTTCCTCTATACCATCATCCGAGGGGGAGCAAGTAGAGCCTTCTTCACCATCAATGAGCTTAATGCCAAACATGCCCATGGAACGTGATCAAACATCCCCCACTTCTCTATCTGTCCCAAGAACAAAATTTATGGAGTCCAGATTTCATACAAATCTTGATGTGATCTTCATGAACAATGATGAACACTAAGAATGATGTAAGTAATGATTAGATTGGAGAGAGAGAGAATTACATCAGCCAAATCTTGATTTCAGTGTTAATGACAAAAGCTCTAATTACAATTACAAGGAAATTCCAATTTATACTAGGAAAGTAAAGGCTAAAATATTACAAGAAAAACTATTCTAAGGAGAAACTTGAATACAASTTTTAAGCTCTAATCTTGAACCCAATAAAATTGACAAAGGATCATCCTCTTCACCAGATCATTGGTGAACCTTCAAGTGGCATAAAAACACGGGCTGCCACAACTAATAAATGTTTATTCATAAACTTCCTTAGCATGGTAGAGCCTAAGAAAGTACATGAAGCCCTACAAGATCCTAGTTGGGTTGATGCCATGGAAGAAGAGCTCCAACAATTTGAGAGAAATAAGGTATGGACTCTTATTCCTTTACCAAAGGATAAAATTGCAATTGGTTGTAAATGGGTTTTCAGGAACAAGAAGGATGAGGATGGGATCGTGGTAAGAAATAAAGCTAGGCTCATAGCAAAAGGCTATTGCCAGCAAGAAGGCATAGACTATGACAAGATCTTTGCTCCAGTAGCAAGGATAGAAACTATTCGCTTGTTCTTAGCCTTCTCTGCACATAAGGGATTCCGAGTCTATCAAATGGACGTAAAGTCAGCCTTCTTGAATGGTAAGCTGAAGGAGGAAGTCTACGTTCAACAACCTCCGGGGTTTGAAAGCTCCACGCATCCAGAGTATGTCTATTTCTTAGACAAAGCTTTGTATGGACTTAAGCAAGCACCTCGAGCCTGGTATAAACATCTCTCGTCTTTCCTCTTACCTAATGGTTTTGAAAAAGGTAAAATTGATACAACTTTGTTTATTAAGAGGTATAAAGGTCAGATGCTCTTAGTACAAATATATGTGGACGACATTATAATTGGTTCAATGAACCAGAGGCATTGTGATAAGTTCTCTGCWTTAATGAAGAGAGAGTTTGAAATGAGCATGATAGGAGAATTGACCATCTTCCTCGGCTTGCAAGTAAAAACAGAGGGAGGATGGTTATCTTCATTAGCCAAGCTAAGTATGTCTCCGACATATTAAAGAAATACCAACTCCATAACTCTTCCACCATGAGAACACCAATCGCTACGGGTACTAAGCTTGACACAAATCGATCTGGAAAACCGGTGGATGTTAAGCCTTACCGTGGAATGATTGGATCAATACTATACCTCACGGCTAGTAGACTAGACATCATGTTTGCCACTTGTCTCTGTGCCCATTTTCAGGCAAATCCAAAAGAATCTGACCTTTCGGCTGTAAAAGAATCTTTAGATACCTTAAAGGGACTCAATTTTTGGGTCTTTGGTATCCAAAGTATTTTGCTTTTGATCTTATTGCATACACAGATTCTGATAATGCAAGTTGTAAACTTGATCGAAAGAGTACATCAGGGAGCTGCCAATTACTTGGGGACAAGCTCAAAAGCTGGACCTCGAAGAAGCAGAACTACGTCTCTACTTCCATAGCTGAAGTAGAGTATGTAGCTACAGCCAGTTGATGTTCCCAAGTGATATGGATGAAGAGTCAACTGAAAGACTATGGCGTAGAGTTTGAGAAGATTCCAATTCTATGTGACTCAGAAAGTGCTATCACAATCACAGCCAATTATGTGCAACACTAAACAAAGCACATTGATGTTCGATACCATTTCATCAAGGACCATGTAGAGAAAGGTTCGATTGAAATGTTCTTTGTAAGTACAGATTTACAACTTGTTGACATCTTTACAAAAGCTTTTGATGAAAAGAGATTCAATTTTCTAGTTAGCAAGTTAGGTATGCTAAATCTTTCAAACTAAACCAGAGCCACTGTATGCTGTATACAGAGCCTCTATATCACTTTATGGATACTTCTGTTTTATTGTTTATTTGTATTGATCCATGACACAGAGCCTCTACATAGTATATACAGAGCCTCTTACTCAATGTCCTAGTTGTTTTGTAATACAGAGCCTCTGTATAATATATACAGAACCCCTGTATCTTGATTATTATGCATAGGCTCTACTTATCACAAATGATCCAAGCATAGTTTAAGGGAAAGCAGATAAGAAGAGCTCAAGTCAAAGGGGAGCACAAAATCGTATCACACAGATCCTCTGTATGTACTATATAGAGCCTCTACTTCAAAACTTATCTATGATTATAGGATAGAGCCTCTGTATGTACTATACAGAGCCTCTGCCTCTAAACATAACAAGTTTTCTACAGAGGACATGTATAGTCCAAGCACGAGCCTCTGTATGAGATCCTAAGGTATATTGTTCTCTTCTGCATGTAGTACTCTGGTTCTCCTCAAAACCTCTACTTTTCACTAACCAGAATATTTACACTTGAATATTTAGTTGGTTTTTCAAAGTATATTATTTTCTTAAGAAGGCGTAAGGTTTCTTTCAATGTCTTAATAAAATTTGTTACCTACATTAAGTGTCACTGCTTGTGAGCTTAATTTTTCAAGTGTGGGAGGCGCCACTTGCAGCTGGCAATCCACGTGGCAAGCCCCCATAGGTTGTGAGAAAATAGGTTCAATTTTTTTACCTGACGATTGGGGAGCTAAAACACTCAAGTGTTTTTATTTTATCCTATTTAAACAAATTTTACCCCCAAATTTATCTTTTAAGAACTCCCGAAGTCCTCAACCTTCAACCGCCATTGCCACCACTTGAAGCTCTCAAACCAGTGTTCAAAAATCGATTCAGTCTTCAACCGCTCATCCTGTTTGACAAGTAAGTACCACAAATCCTTTCCTCCATCCTATTTCTCGATTCAAGAACTACTTCTTGAAACCCTAGAAATTCTTTCATCCCTTTCCAAACCCAAAACCTTCAACCATGTCCTCCTCAGAATCTGGAAACTCCCAAACTCATACTACAACCCACAAAACCATGGAACATACCAGTCAAAACCTAGTTCCTCTTCCTATCAAACCAAATAACCATGCCCTAAACGTCTAACTTGAAAACTTCGACACCAAATACTATCCCATCATCAATATCCTCCAAAACCACTTCTTAAACCCAGCCTTGACCAACACGGATGACCTGGTTCCCGAAAGATACATCCAATAATACTGGCAATCCTGCTCTGTTACTGAATCTCGAAGAGGAATCATAGGAGATTTATTTGTCTCTGCCACACAGGAGTTTGTCACAGTTTGTATTTAAAGATCCATGTTTTCGCGGCTTCTTGAAATCCCAACAAAAACTGACCTAGGGCTTTCTAAGTACGCCCTCTCTCCCATCCGGGGACGAAATAGTATCCTTCTTGAAGTTCTTGGGGTACAACATGGCCATTCAATAATCGTCACATTATCACCGTCAATACCGACCACCAATGTGGAATACACTTTTCACATTGGTCAACAGATCGCTGACAGGTAAGATAGGGTGCCTCGGCATATGCTCCACGAGCGTACTTCAAATCATCTACGGTATTTTCTTTGACTTATCTCTCGACTACTCCTTGATACTCTACACAGAGTTCAAGGCAGCCGTGGCTAAGAAGTGTCAAGAAGTGGTTAAAGGAAGACAGTTGTCGTCTCTATTATTTCCCCATTCTTGGGTCTTCTTCTAAGACCGGCTCTCGACGACAACAATATTGATGTGGGTTGTCTACCTCCGAACAAGGTAAACGTGCTCACTCAATATAGACGAACAATGAACAAGGAGGGTTATGAAGCAGAGAGGCCTATTCCAAAGAGGCTCATGAGCTATATGTAGTCCAAGGAGATTAGAAGAGCGTACAGACGTATACGTGAGACACTAGGACCAGTGTCTCAAACCCCGTTACGCATAGGAACAGTCGAGGAAGAAGAGAGAACTGATGACACATCAATGCCTCAGGCAGAGAGAGAAACGGTGGGAGCAGAAGAAGAGAGGATGAGAGCTGAGGAAGAAAGGTTGAGAGTACAACAAAAGAAAGAAAAAAAAAAGAAAACGAGAGGATGCAAGGAAAAAGAAAGCTGAGAGGGAGAAGAAGAAAAAGGAGGCGGCAGACCGAGCAGTGCAAGAAAGATTAGTTGAGCTTGCTCGTGTTAGAGCAGAGGAGGAGCGAGCAGAAAAGGCTTGCCAAGTAGAAATCCCTCGATTGAGGGAAGAGGCCAGACATAGATCAGAAGAAGAGGCTCGTCAAACCTTGGCTCACTCCTATAGTCCAAACCAAGGGGATTACCAAGAGCACTATGAAGATGCTGCAAGGTCTTACACAAGTAAGGAAAATGAGGAAAAGGAGGAAGAGAGTGAAGAAGAAAAGAGTGAGAAAGAAAAAGAAAGTGAGGGAGAAGAAGAGAGCGAGGAAGAAGAAGAGGAAGAAGAGGGAGGAGGTGCAGCAGTTGCTCTGCCTCAGGGCAGAACATAGTAGCCTAGGCTAAATAGGCACACTAGATTTACCTCCCCAACTCCCAATGCAAACATATTATCCAACTTCGGTGGTCGAGACACAGAGATCATTGGAATAGAGGTGCACACCTCGAACCCTAACCAGCCTATCCAACTACTGGTCGCATCTGCCTCTGGTTACATCAGCCAATGGGAAGCATCTCCACAGGGAACACCCTCTCAAAGGCATACCACCTTTGAAAACATAAGTGATATGTCTCCCTGTATCATGACACTTTCCCATATAGAGGAATTTGTTTCCTCTACACGAGTAGACTCCCAACGTTGTTCAGAGCAAGGAATAGGTGCACCAGTCTTTTAGTCCACTCATGGAGAGCCCTCTGGTTGGCTCTGAACCTGCCTGGGATTCTCTCCCTAACAGAACAGATGTAGTGACTTGTCGTCAAGGAGAACCACGATAATCCTCTAGAAGTCCTTCCCCGACTAACGACAATCAAGTCGTGAATGAAGGCGTCTCCGGAACGGGGACTCACTCTGGCCCATGTGTTGAGCCACAGGTTACACCATCTACATATGTCACTAGGGAAGAGTTCCATTCCCTTTTCACCTCCATGCGATGCTCCTTGGAAGAGCTAAAACTCATCATGGCCCGTGTAGAGCCGTCATCTTCTACACCTGCTCTGGACGAGATACGAGCATCATTGGAAGTACTAAGAGCTGAGTCTACGACAAATGCTTCTCATATCAATACTCTTATGGAATTGATGGCAACCAATACAAAAATATTACAATAGGTCGTGTTTAACCCTATAATTCATAAAGTGAAAAAATAACAAAAAGCAATAAGTAATGAAGAACCAGAAGACCGATGAAGACATCAAGGCAGAATTGGCTAAGTCTGGAGTACAACCAGAGGACCGATGGACGACCAGGGATGCGATGGAAAGAGCATCTTCATCGCCCCTCTCGTCAACCATGCTTTGAGAATTCTTCAGCAATTCATCCAGAAGCATACGATGAATACTTAAAGATAAGGATGATTCATTATACCATGCAAGGCAGCTGGAGATGACAAGTCGACAACTACACTTCAAGTTTATCTTAATATTAAAGCTTATCAACAGTTTAGATAAACATTATTTGTTAATAGAATATTAGCTAAAAAGTCTCTTTAGATAGTTATCTTCTAATTAGCTTTATATTATAAATAGGTGATTAGGCCTATTGTACTAAACGTCTCTTTTTACATTTTTATTATCAATAAAGTGAAACCTTTGACGCTCAAGACTGTTCTTTATTGTTTATAATTCATTCTTGAGTGTTCGTCATTTTCTCCATTAAAACACTATAATTTGGTTATTCTTAACTAAATTATTAGTGTTATTGAGAGATCTAGGATCAACAATTGGTATTAGAGCCATTTGGTTGCCTTTCCAATCAAAACGATCATCCAAAATCTCTCAATTTTCGTTTCTCTCATCAAAACGTAAAATCTCTCTCTTCTTAAAATTCTCAATGGCCAACTGGAATTGTGCATACAGTGTTGGTTCCCTCACCAAGTCTCCAACTCTTCAACGAGAACAGTACCTACAATGGAAGATAAGAATGTTGAATTTCCTGGAAGGAATGGACAGGAACCTCTTGCGATCTGTAACGGAGGGTCCTTACATTCCACAAAATCTTGTTCCAAGAGTTCCAGGAACAAACACCACAAGGAAATTCTTGCCTACTATATGCCCAAGGATGAGAAGAATTGGGATGAATATGACATAGAAAGGGTAGAGACTGACAAGAAGGCCAAACGATTTATAATCATGGTCATACCCAATGAAATCTTCCAATCCCTCGATGCATGTTCCACAACCAAGGAACTATGGGATGAATTGGCAAGCCAACTGGAAKGAGRGGCAAAAACGAAGAAAAATCGTAGAGCACAATGTCTCAACGAATACACTAATTTCAAGGCCCTTCCTGATGAACCGATATAGAAGACCTATGATCGTTTCAACACATTGATCAATCAATGTCGTCGAAACGATATCTCCATAACTAAGGAAGAAAACAATGTTTTATTCCTAAAAAGTCTAGGCGATGAATGGATTCAGCTGTCTATGTCCCTTCAAGCAAACCAGGACCTAGACGGCTGGTCACCTCATGGTCTGTATGGAACGCTTGCAGCACAAGAGAACGACATAATGAAGAAGAAGGTATCCATCGGTGGACCTCTTGCTCTTACTGCCGATGAAAAGGAAATATCAAGGACCCCTACCAGAGACCACAAAAAGAAAGGCAAGAAAGCATTGGTGGTAGAATCAGAATCTGAAGAAGAAACTTCTGAATCAGATGATGAAACTAAAGCTTTTGCCAAATCTTTGGCCTTGATTACAAAGCATTTCCAGAAAAAGTTCATCAAGAAACCCTATGAACGAAAAGAGTTCAAGASGGAAAGATACCAGTCATCCTATGAAAGGAAGCCATCCAAATTTCATTAGAGGCAAGATAGAAGAGATGGAAGAGAAGAGAAGAGAAGGAAGAAAGAGGAGAAGACAGAAGAGATGAGAGGAAAGAGGACAAGGATGGAAGGAAAAATGACCTCCGATGCTTCAGGTGCAAAAAACTCGGTCATCTTTCTAAAGAATGCAGAGGACGTTTGGTAAAGGATGCTGACTATTACAAGAACAAATACAAGTATAATCATAGAGAGCGAAGCCTGATGGCCGAAAAAGAAAATTGGGTGTCTGATTCTTCATCAGATGATGAAGACAAAGAACTCATCTGTCTGATGGCCACGTCCAAAGCAGAATCTGCATCCGACTCTGATGATCAGGTATATGAGTCTACTTCAAATGAAACCAACTCTGCTCCATCTGAGCTAGAGTTAAGGGTTTTAAAACTTTCAGAAGATTTCTTTAAATTAAAAGAAAATTTGAATTTTGAAAATTCTGAAAGGATAAAAGCGGAAAAAGAAGCAAGTTTCTACAAAACAGAGACTGACCTTCTAACCAAAGAAAAAGTCGAATTTGCTAAGGAAAAGACTCGCATCAGCACTCTTAGGAAATCAGAGGAAGATAAACTTATGGAATTAAACAAACGAATAACTAAGGACCTAGAAAAGAAAACTAAGGCCTTAAAAGAATCCGAGGCAGAGAGACTAAACTCAGTTGCTCTTAAAGATTTCTTTCAAAAAGAGCGGAAATTCTTCAGCAGAAGCTTCAAACCAATGAACTTCTGATGAAGAA
>NW_020203730.1:3530-5864 GCF_001531365.2 Cynara cardunculus var. scolymus | reverse complement strand
TATCTAATTTTTGAAAGATAATTGAGTTTTGAAATATAAGTGTTTGGCCGATTTAAGTCTAATCCGGACAATGCTTGTCCGATTTATTGATAATCTGGACAACACTTGGCCGATTTATTGTCCGATTTAGACATCCGGGCAAACGGCTATATGATAAACTCTTATCCGGATAAGATTAGATATACTGTTAGAACCTGTAAACTCAGTTTTGATATCAATCAAATACTCTGGATGATCTTTAAGACAATCAAAGTGCAGCGGAAACAATATAAGAACAAACAGAGTAAGAATCAAGAACACACAGTATATGAGAATGATGAACACGAGAGAATAGCTTCAAAGGTTTTTCAAATGATTGAAAATAAGACGATTACAATATGGAAGCACACTGAATTACAAAGGCCTAAGCTGCTATTTATACTAGTTCCTAACGACTTTTCTGACATGACCTAGACAAATGAAATCATCCAAGCCGTCCAAATAAAGTCGATCAAAGACCTAGTTACGTGAGAAGCACGTGCAGCTAACAATCTATGAAAAACAGCATAATAGGGTCTTTACAGAAGACGAATCCGCAGACCGTCTGTCAGCCAGCACAGAGGCTCTGCTGTAGAAGACTTGTAAGTTCTTATTGCCAGAGGACCATTTTCCAGAACCTCTGTGAGAGACAATAGAGGTTCTATCAATCTTGACTTGTACGATCAAACAACTTCTGTTGCTGGTCCTCTGTTGTCTTCTGTGGAAGAACCTCTTCTGTCAACACTTGCAAAAATCTTTTTCATACTTTTACATTAAGTAAATATTGGAGCAAACAATCTCCCCCTAAGTATGAAAAAGTAAAAATGGACAAATAAATGCAAGAAATGACTAATTGAAGGAATTACAAGAGGAGATAAAACTCATCCTCTGAAAAGAATTACATTAACATTGAAGAATTAAAAAAATGTTGCTCATGCCAATCTATTACAGAAGATTAATCCACAGCAGAGTCTGGATAGTCGTCTATGGCAAACTGCAGATCTGTCTTGATGCTTTTGTAGACCTTGAATATCCATTCCCTGAAGGAGACTTGAACTTTAATCACTTCCAAAATACCAGACACTTCATCCGCCCTTAGATGCCCTCTTTGTACTTCTGCAGCCACTTGGTTGAACACCCACTCAAGAGTCTCTGTCGCATATTTGTTCGCCTCTGTGGGATCAATGAACCTTAGGATGTCATCCTTGTCCAAGAACACAAACCCAAAGATGGGATTTTGGACAATAGTGTTGGGATGACATCTAAGTAGCCAACATGGCCTGTTCTTCGGAGGGGAAATCTTCAAGTCTGTTTTGGCCAACCTCATCGCTATATCAAAGTCCTTCTGGCTTTAGTATTTCACTTGAGCTCGCATAACTTCGATTAGCCTTCTGAGCGATATAGAATAGCTTGACCTCCTCTCCATGTATTTGTTAAGAATTTTGTGTAGAAAGATAAAGTCAAATACACAGAGGTTATTGAGGTCAGCATCTGTGAACGTGTATAGGTTGTCGTTGTCCCTCTTCACCATATATTGAGCATAGAGCATGGTCTTATTCAGCATCGTTCTTGGAGATATTGTTTCAAGAGAGGTTATCATGTTCTCTGAGAAGACCTGCTCACGAGGCTTTGTAAGCTTTGAGAAGTGAAACTTTGCAGCTACAGAGGGTATACCTGTAAGCTCTGGGTCATAAGGGGGCTCTGTGTCTACGGTAGAATAGCGCCACCGCAGAATCTCCTCCACAATGGTAACAGGCTCTATACGTACCTTCTGCATAGGGATTTTGCTCATTCAATCAAAGATCTCATAAACCCTTCCCACTGTGGCGGACTCTGGTACTCTGGTTTCTTCTTATTCTGGAATTGGCCTATGGGTGGACCCCTCTGCTAGCATAGGTTTGACGGTTCCTTGCAGAGCGTCGAACGTACCCAAGGACATTTCCTCATTTGCCTTCTTGGAGGATGAGCCTTCTCCAGCTCTGGGGGGGATGCGGGCTCTGCCCTTTCTTGCTTGAGCCTCTGCCAAGGAAGCCTTTAACGCTTGAACGACCTCTGGGTCGTCATATTCTTCTTCGTTTATCTCTGGCGTCTCTGAGCTTGACGACCCCTTCTGTGGTGTCTCTTCTACAGCTTTGCCCTTGCTTTTCCCCCTTAGGCTCTGGTGCTTTTTCTTTTGAGAACAGGGCTACTGCAGAGTCCACTATCTTGAGTGGTTTGGCAGAAGTTGTTTTCTTGGGCTCTTCAGCTTTCTTCTCTGCCTTCTTCTCCCCCTCATGACGATCATGGTCATCACCTCCTTGATCGTCATGGTTTTTG
>NW_020203730.1:0-2370 GCF_001531365.2 Cynara cardunculus var. scolymus | reverse complement strand
GGACTCTTATATTAAAACCACCATCCTTTTGAGAGGATGTTGGAGTGAGTTGTGGTTCCCGGGTAGAGCATTCGACAGAGGACGGAAGAATGTCCTCTGCGAGGTTAGCTTGGGTTGGGCTCAGCGTGTGCACGCCTTTTTCAATAGGGGATCCCTCTAGAACAGGGTCCCTAGTAACTTGGGTAGCATTGGGAGGAGGGCTAGGATGTGTACCTTGGGTATCTTTTTCTCCCTCTCCTAGCTCCAACTCTTCTTCATCTTCTTCGTCGTCTAAGACGACCTCTGTCCCCAAATCAGCTACTTCTGTAGGTGCTTTAAACTACTGTTGAATTTGGAAGATGACGTATTGAATCTGTTCTGTTGGGGATTCCTCATGCACCACTTTGCGCAACCTTCTGCGCTTTGGAGTAGCCTCTGCAGGGCTTTCTTGTACCACAGCTTATGTGACCACAACCTCTGCGGGTTGGGCCTTCTTCGATTGTTTTTCTTGGGCTTCTGCAGAGGGCTACTTGGACCGTCTTCTTCTGTGGGTCTCTTCTTCCCTTTCTTCTTCACAAAAGAGTCGACACCATTCTGTGTCTTCTTAGTCTTCTTGGGTGGGGGACTTGCTACGCTAGGCCATACCTGACTCACCTCTCGAGCCTCTGCTGGCTCCTCCCTTCGTCCCTTGACTCTTATTTTTTCAACTCCCTCTCCTAGGGGGATTACTATGCATGGAGGGGTTTCAGGGACCGGCTCTGGCCTCCTGAATCCACGTTTATATGATTTCCTATCTTCATGACTAAGGTATTTGAGCATGGCTTTGGGTATAGGTCTGGGGATTTTGTACCCTTGCTCATGCTCTGTTAGATGGAACTTCTTAAATGGATACAGTCTTGCATTCGGCTCGGCAGAGGGCAGCTTCTCTGCAATCAAATCCCCAAAGACTAGGACAAATAACCTCTGTAGAATTAGGTTTGGATGGTTGAGGTCTTCCTTGGCCTTCTTCTGCGCCTTAACCTTGGACTTTTCACTCCTTTGTGTCGCGCATTTTTTCTTGATCAATCCAACCATATCCTCGAATATAAGTTGTGCATAATCGAGAGGTAGGTTGAATTAATCCTATATACGATTGAGAGCATTGCGTGGGAGGTCTGGTCATGGCTGCCGACCTTCCCTGTCAGACAGCAGTTTACGATGGAGAACAGAGTATTCCATATTGGGGGTAGTCCTTTGCGTTTGAATTGTGTCCTTTTAACGATTTTGGTAGCATAAGAATGGAATTCAAGGAATTAAATTAATTCCTCATGCGTTGGGGTTGGGGCAAAAGCATCCAGATTAAGAGTTTCCAAACTGGGAAGGTGCAGGGCTGTTCGAAGTTTGTCAACATTCAGTTCCATAGGCACCAAGGATTTGTTGATAGGGTGAGAGGCATAACCAATGATGCTCAATCCAGTGTTGTCCAGGGTGGTTATGTAAGAACTTAACAAAAATTGGGTTATATACAATTCAGGGGTAGGTTTGGTGGCTGAAAGGGCGTAAAATAGGGGATGGTTTCGAAGAATTTATAGGATGGGGAAGGTGAATTCCAGTAGAAGAAGGGACGAAGAAGTAATTGTTTGGTTTCTTCACAAGAACGATTTTTTCGTACCTATTTTGAACAAATGATAAGGCGTGAGATGTTAAATCTTGGGCCTGAGTGACTTTATTGTCGCTGGATACGTTAACGGACTGTGCTGAGGCTGAGGAAGACGACATATTTGCAGGTTTGTATTAAGGCTTTGAGAAATTGCAGGTTCGTTGGAGAAGAAGGGCTTTGTAAAGGTTTATGATTTGGGAGGAAGGGGTATTTATAGTGAATGATTTTGAATTGAACCGTTTATTTGACGAAAGGTCGTGATGAGTGGCTATAGGTTGAAACAGCTCAAAAAGTATGACACGCCGTGTTGGGAAGACGCGCGATTGATGACGTGCGCCCCCGTTTCTGACACGCGCGTGATGTGTTCTAACCCTTATCCACAGAAACACGCGCACCATATGAATAGACAAGAACTATTAATGAGAGTTCTGTCAGAGGCCTAACGGTAACAGAGCCTCTGTGATATGTGTCGGGCCTTCAAAAGTATTGCACCTTTGTTTACCTAAACAGTTTGAAAATCCACAGAGAGATGAGTACTTGCTCAGCTCCAACCTACAGAGCCTCTGTTAGAAGCGCCAAAGGTTCTGATGAGTTGACCTCTGAGAACAAGACACTCCAAAAGTTTTGGCACCTTCTGTGGTTTGATTTTCATTTCAAAACTCCCCCTATGAGCCAGCTTCCATGGCTCCCCCTCGAATAAAAAACCATTTAAAATCCTTAGAAGAGGTATCAACAGAGAGTCCATTCACAGA
>NW_020203729.1:12919-16643 GCF_001531365.2 Cynara cardunculus var. scolymus | reverse complement strand
TTGTATTCGTTCAATTCTTGTCAAGAACCGAAAAAAAGTCTGAAATCTCCGGTACTGGTTGTGCAGTACAAATCTCATAACCATACACTTGGGGGTTTGTAGATTCAAGAAACCTTGAATGCAAATGTTTGGAAGAGAAGATCTAAAGAGATCTCCGCCAATGATAATGACGATTCAAAACACAGACACAAATCCCATCTTCTTGGTTCGAACAAGAAGAGAAACATGAACAAGAACAGGAGGATTGTGGATCAGAAGACCCCAACAAAGTACCCGTTATTGAGATTTGAAGAATTACCAGAATATATGAAGGATAACGAGTTTATATTGAATTATTACAGAGCTGATTGGCCTTTGAAACAACCCTTTTTAGCCTATTTCATTGGCACAATGAAACCCTAAATGTATAGACGTAAGTATCACCTCTCTCTCTATATATATCTCAAATTTAGATGGAGTTTTCATGATTTTCTTTGTTATGACAAGTTCAAACTTGTTGCTGCTTCAAACAGATTCAACCATTTTGGAATTTTTGTGGGTTTGTTGCTGATTTCATCATCTAGGTTTCAAACCTTTGTTGGGGAATGTTTGATGATGCAAAAATGGCTACGTAATGTTATGCAATATGCATGAATGCTTGCACCTTAACTTTCAGCACTCCTTGCGGTTAAGGTAACGACTTCGGGCATGGCCAGCTCCCATCGTATGACGGGCGTTGTATACAAGGCCCGGGAACGGATTCATCGCCGTATGGCTGACCGACGATTACTAGCGATTCCGGCTTCATGCAGGCGAGTTGCAGCCTGCAATCCGAACTGAGGACGGGTTTTTGTAGTTATCTCACCCTCGCGGGATCACGACCCTTTGTCCCGGCCATTGTAGCACGTGTGTCGCCCAAGGCATAAGGTGCATGATGACTTGACGTCATCCTCACCTTCCTTTTTGTCATTGAACACCAAGTTTTCATTGGTTTTCTTCATTCTTATTAAGTAAGAGCTCATCTTTGTTATTGATGTTCTGGGGAAATTGACCAAACTTGCTATTTTGGATCAACATCTTCGTTTTCAGTTTAGTTATTTTAACGTTAGTCCAATCCATATATAATAAACAATCTTGAGTAATATCAGTTTTAATAATGATGATAATAAACTAACAAACAAATCGATCATTAATTAAACTGTAATTTTTCCAATAATAAAAATGCAGCAATTTTTTATTTGGTCATCTAATTTTGATACTTAGGGGCTGTTTACCAAATACTTATCCAGTAAGTGTTTACCAATAAAATTTAATATTATTATTTACTTATTGGGTAAGATTTTACTCCATCTAAGCGACATCGCATGCAACAATTTAATCGGTAAATGCTTATCGTGGTAAGAGTCGTCGCCCTCACTTACTATGTAAGACTCTTTGGTCTTTGTCTCGCTCTTATCGGGTAAAATTCTTGGTCATTACCATATTTATCCGGTGAGGTAATGTGACTTGGTAAACGCTTATCCGAATAAACGTTTGGTAAACGGCCCCTTAGAGTTTCAAGTTTCGCATCGACTCGTATGTCATATTTACACTGTCCCAATAATTAGTGTTATATAAAAAATGCCAATTATAGAAACATATCAATGAGTCATTTTTTCCAAAAAAAAATATAACAATAATACATGATCAATCAAACTTAGGTTATGTTTAACAGACTAACTGATAAACAGTTGGTGAATAAACCTAATTGTTAACTAAAAAATTAGTTGTTAGCCGATAAACTAATCATGTTTGATAAAAATTATATGATAAAGTAATCCTAAAAATGTATGATTTTTTTTTTGTCATTTATGTTAAATATAAAAGTAATAATTAGAACAAAAAAAATTGGGAAAAAAAAACTCAAAGAATTTACTGAAACGTTATTTGAGATAATTCTTTAAAAAGTCAAGTAATAAGCTAGTATCAGATAAGGTGGTTTTTAATTAACTGAAAAATAAACTGGTTTGTAGATGTTAAACATGAACTTAATTGTATTATATGTCCCTGTTTTTATAAATATTGCAACAAATTCTTTGTACTATCTAAATTAGGTGAGGAATTAGGTTTTAGACCATCTCCAACCGTAAATACTATTTCTTGCACCAAAAGAATGTAAAATTTGGTGTAAACAATTATTTAACTACAAGGGTGGTGTCTGATTGGTTTGAGCTTGGCTTCAAAGATCAAAAGTACTTGGAGGTCCCAGGTTCAAATCCAAGTAGGAATAAAAATCTCTTGTGGCCACGGAGGTTCAAATGCGGTGACTCCGGGCTATTTGCAAAGCAGGTGGTCGTCCTGGAATTAGTCGGTTCGCATATCCAGGTTTAAAAAAATTATTCACATCCAACCAATTATGGTTATAAATGACGTGGCGGCGAGACTAAGTCTCAAGCCTTATGAGTCATTATGAGGTCACGACGTTTTTCAAGGTGTGACTTATGACGACAAATCCATATACCACACACACACACACACACACACATATATATATATATATATTTATGTGTGTGTGTGTATGGGTCTTCTTTTAATAACTTGCTAATTCGTGAGATCCAATTAAAATCACAAAAATTATTGAAAAAAAATCAATCTTTATAAATATAAAAGAAAACCTTTGGGGTATCGATGTGGCACCATGAGAAATAAGTATTTCTAAATGGTGAATTGTGATTGAGTTTTTGTTGTCCCACATTGGTTATAAGTTGAAAGATTTACACAAAATGATGTGTATAAGAAAGGTGGATTGGAAATATTCTCAAACAGTAAATTGTGGTTTAATTTTAGTTGTCCCACATTGGTGAGAAGTTAAAAGATTTGAAGAAAGTGGCGTGTATAAGAAATGTGGATCGGATGCTTTTGTGTAAATTCATGAGCTTTGATGCATAAGGTTGTCTTATTTTGGATGACTCTCTTTGAAATCAATAACCATAGTTGGTATTAAAACCAACCAAAGGGTAAAACTAATTGTGCAAAATTAAAAGTGAAACCAATGATGATGATGTGGCAATATGAGATTTGAATGTTTCTCAGATATTGAAATAAAATTGACTTTCATCATTTCAATTTAGTGGAAATGATAGTTTGGAAGAATATGATGAATATATAAAAGAGTGATGAATGCTTTGAAAAATTTATAACCATTGTTGAAATCAAAACTAACCAAATGGTAAAATTATAATGCAAAACATTCAGTTAAATATCATGCAAAACACAAAGTTGAAAAAAATTATTCATTTCACAAAAATATCAATCATCTTGAAATAAGATTGAGTTTCATCATCCCATATTGGTGGAAAGATAATAATTTGGAAGAATGAATGATATATAACGAGTGATGGATGTTTTGAAACCTATAACCATAAGTGGAATCAAAACGAACCAAATGGTAAAATTATTGTGCGAAACACAGTTAAAATATCATGCGAAACACAAAATTAAAAATAAACTAAAATATAAAAGTGAACAAACACAAGATTGATATTGCACCCAAATAGTTGAGTAATCTTCGTTTTTCTTCAATTGTGGTGGAGTTTGTTGTTATCTCATATTGATGGAGATATGAAATATTGATAATGAATGGTATGTATATGAGAAGTGGTTGAGATGCTTTTGTGGCAACTAATGGGATAGGCTCCTTTAAACCGATCATCTAAACTCGTGTTGTTGACTCATTTTGACTGACCTTTCAAACTAATGGAGTCCG